>NW_027040728.1:0-305278 GCF_037179485.1 Ochlerotatus camptorhynchus | reverse complement strand
GGACGGCGGTCGCTTACACAATTTGTTATAAGGTACCATAAATTTTCTTTGATGAAGAAAATCGACCGTTGACTCCAACACATCCTATTCGAACCTATTCTATTGTACCAAAAATCTAGCATGGTTCGGCGAAAAAAGATTTATCACTCTTACGAATTTTTCAATACCGCTTCCAAGAAAGTTTCCTTCATTCCAGCTTTTATGCTATCATCAACTTCACGTGGATCCCTATCTTCATGGTGGATATTTTTGGATACATATATCTATCGTCGGTACAAGCTCTGGTGTACAACCCGAATGTGTATCTCTGTTCAAGCTTCTCCGCAACAAATTTATTTTAATCTCTCGGAAACATCGTCCTGTCGGCAGTTCCTTCACATGCTGCTTCTGCTAGGTGCCTTTAGCGAGCGTGCCAACACGATGTCTTTCCATTCAAGGGGTTTTCTTTTTTTCCTTTGTGCGAACGGTACACATAAGCTGACGTCGTTGGACACTGGCTATTCAGCAAAACTGTGAAAATTTATGCGAATTTAATTTTGTCGGAGATTTCGCCACCATCGTATGGCTAGGGAACTTTTGCGCACACATAGTTTGTCAAAAGGAAAAGCGATCACCGTTGATAGGCAATTCATTTTCTCGATTTTCCTTTTGTATCTGTTCTTTTACTTTATTTCGGGGCGCCGTGAAATGACACCGGGGCCTAATAAATTTACTGCTGGAAAATTGAAGACACGAATAGTAAACCAACCGACTATGAAGCTGGAGATGGAAAACAATCTTTGATTTGATAATTTACTTTGTTAAATTGGATATATCACAATTATGAATTATACCACCGGAAATATTATCGTAACTGATTTATGTTCGTTGTCCAAGTATATCTGTAAACAAGACTCATATGTTGTTTTGTATGAAGAAATAAAGATGACAGTAGATATTCCATTTGATTTGATATCCTGTTTAATTTTATTTGAAAAATTACAAACAAAATATAATACTACAGCCCAGCTATGCAAGTTTTGAACTTTTGAAAGTTACTGCAGCAGTACCAGACATATATTTTTTTCTCTTCATGAAAGTTTAAAGAGCTGTAACTTTTACGGATGTTTATGAAATGTTCTTAAGCCTTGGCTGCTGATTGTTAAAATATTCCAGACTCTTCGGTATAGTTTTGAATTTAATTGGGCTGAATCTAAATAAAGTATGTGTCATTTTAGATCAACGCCTTTTATTGGTATCAATTTTAAACTGCAATTTCTTTGATGTAAAATAAACCAAATAAGCTGAAATTCCCCTCATTTGTCGTCAAAACATGGAAATTTTATATGTTTTCGGTTGAACCAAAATCCGTTCAGTACGAAAAAATATATTACAGTTAGGCTTGTTTGCACCATCTGAATGAAATGTTAAGGTGATAAACTTTTGTCCTATCTGGATTTTCACAAAGTATACTCGGATGAGATTAACTCAAAATTTTGTCGATTTTGACTTAAAATTAAGTATGCTCGTAATCTGAATAAATGTTTTATCGGTTTTCTTGATATTCGAGTCGATGTTTGAGGAAAATTGAGGAAATGTTTGCTCATCCACTAAGTAACCCCACTTTTTGTAAGTTTGATTCGAATTCTCAACTCAAAATTACTCTCATCGGCCGTGTATGACCTCAATTTGAACAATAATTTTTAATTATGAAAAGGGTTGAAACCGCAAATCCAGACCGTCTAGGAGGTTTCTGTCTTCAGCAAATTTGATCGACTTAAGGCTTCCAGATGCTGAACAGAGATAAATTAAGTATTCTGTTACTATGCTGTCTCTTATGCTATCTGTAAGATGTCCATGATTCTGATAATTTAGGAAGCTGGTGCCTTCAGCAAAGTTTTCCAGATGTCCGAGGCATTCCATACGGTTGACATATAAGCTCAGTGTTCTTTTGGAATCCAACACCAGTGCTTATTCGACATATAGTAATCCGGATCATCTGGAAAGTTGCTTTTCATTGAAAAATTCTTGAGAAGATCGTATCGTGTTATAAGAAGCCAGAAATCTCCTTCTTTGATATCAAAATAATACATCAATGAGTAAAATTTCAGCTTATTCGGTTTATAGTACTTCATTGCAAGGCGAACCAGCCCAAGGCTGAAAGCCTCCCTAATAAAGATAAATAATAATAATACTTCATTGCAGTTTCAAAAAGGATACACCAAAAAAGGTGCTTTACAAAAATTGCTCAAACATCATACAGATTCAGCCATCGAGCTCTTAATTAGACTGAAAAGTCAGTATAGCCATGATTTCAGAAAATGTCATATGTTTACATATTGCTCAACAAGTATGTGGGCCGATATCGAAATCCTCTGCAAAGCCCTCAAACCGCGAAAATTTTCTGAAAGAGCGCAAAAAAAATCTTGTTTCAATTCCCAATTCCCAGGGGACAGGGTCACTCAAGAATTGGTGAAAATAGAGGACGTAACTATCAAAGCAGCCCGAACCTTTCATTACAAACTGAAATCTGACCGAAAGCTGGACCGGAGCAGAATACGCTCAACTAATAATTTTCAAAATGTAAACGCTTTACTCATTTCATTTATACATCCTCAAGCTGTATTCAAACGTTATACTATATGAGACAACCTTTACTCAACCATCTGGTAAATCTGGCGAACTTAGTCAGCTACTTATTGGGCTATTGGGACGATTGGGACAAGCGCTTCTTTACAGCAGTTATCTTGTTGATTAGTTGTGTGCGAACTTGAAAGGCGCTTATTCAACCTTTTTCCGGTTATCCAATAATCACTGCACAGCTTTCTCTTGAAACCGGGTTAAATATTGTTCACGATGTGTTTTTTTGAGGAATTTATTGAGTTTATTTTAGTGTGAAATATTTATAAACATTCCATCACATTATTATATTTAATAAACAGTCCATCACATTATTTACCCTGCACAGGAACCTGGAATCGAACGCGAGACGACCGCATTGGCAAACCATGACACTACTACTACACTTCGAACTGATGTAAAAAAATCTACATGCCTTTCTACATAATAGTGCACAAGAATCACTTCTCTGCACTAGTTAGTTCAGCTTTGTAAAGGAGCAGACTAAAAGCTGTAAAACTGCACACGTCTAAAAATAAATCTAGTTCACTTTAAAAATGCTTCCAAAGTAGCGATAACACAGTTTATTAGCTGAGTACAGGTTGTTTAGTTGTTGAAAAAGCACTTTTGATGTTTATGTTATTTAGCAAGAGTGGCTGGTTGTGTTAAAACCCTCAAATGGGTTATATATTTACTTTGTTAGCTTTGTTTTGCAGCTAAAAGTTGAATGTTGATTAGTATGTGTATAGAAGTGACATTAGCGTTTATTAGCTGCTGTTATTCAGTGCGACTGACAAATTAAATAATAGTTGTGAAAATGTGAAGTAAACGCTCACGCTTATACATAACATGATGCAATGTTGCATGAAAAATCACCACACATCATCAATGCCTAAAAGTTATTAATCCTCCTTTGTAGGCCCGACCCTGAAAATCTTTTTCGCCCTGACGAATGAATATTTACACAACGCTTCTTTTATTTCCATTTCGTCAAGCCAGTGCTGCCTCAACTTCGGACACGGCACCCGAAATTGCAACATCAACCCACGCTGCAGCTTCTGCACCAAGGACCATGACTCCTCCGACTGCCCAGATGCCAGTCCTGAGGTTATCAAGTGTGTCAATTGTGGCGGTGCTCATCAGGGCTCTGACAGACAGTGCCCCAAACGCGAGGAGGTCAAGCGTATCCGAAAGGATGCATCGACCTCCAACCAACCAGGACGTAAGAAAAATAAGTTCCCGACTTTCGAGCCAGGCGATTTTTCGCCTCTTCGAACCAACCAGCAACCGCGAGTGCAACCCGCTCTCCCCCCCAACCAAGGCCCGGTGAACAAATTCCACTCCCCCCTAGATCCTGGAGAACACCGCTAACGCTAGAAGGTATGTACTCGGTGGACGAGTGTTGGAACATGTTCGTCCATGTTACAAGCGTTTTTCGCAAGTGCACCAACAAGAACGAACAGTTCGAAACTATCGTGAAAATGGCTATGCATTATTGCGTCTAAACCACTATGCATAGTCACATGGAACGCTTGCTCCTTAAGAGCAAAAACCATCGAGCTTGCGGACTTCCTCCGCAACCATAACATCGATGTGGGCCTCCTCACCGAGACACACCTCAAGTCCGGCGACAGTTGCTGGTTACCGGACCACAACATCATTCGGCTTAATCGTACCAGCTCCAGGGGGGGGGGGGGCGGTGTTGCGATCATCGTCATAAAAGGATACGTCCAGTTCATCGCCGTCTACTGCCCTCGACAGTGTGCCGCCAGCAGCGGACTAGCGGCTAAATTCAAGAAAGACCTGGCCACCATCACCCGTACCGGTTCCCGCTTCGTTGTTGGAGGAGATCTGAATGCTCGCCATGAGGCCTGGCGGAACTACCAGCAGAACCAGAACGGTCGTCTGCTGTTCGACCATTCGCAGCATGGCCTGTACTCCGTTTGGTTCTCGGACGAGCCAACATTCATCTCACGGGCAGGCAACCCATCGACGCTAGACCTGTTTCTTACAAATACCAGCTTGTAGAAGCCGGTAGCCTTGACCGAACTCAGCTCCGACCATCAACCGGTGGTGGCTGAACTGGGATACAACGTAGCTCCTGCTCCAAGCCTGCGCAAGGACTACCATCGCGTAAACTGGGCCCAGTTTGGACGCGTGTTAGACAGGCACATCATCGACAACCCGCCGCTTGACTCCGTGGAGGACATCGACCGAGCTTTGGGGGGACTTCACCAAGCCATAACCGTGGCTGACGAGGCGTGCGTCCGACGAGTTCCTGTGAGGGGTAAGTTTATTGCCATTGATTCCCACACCCAACTATTGATTCGACTGAGAAATGTTTGTAGACGCCAGTTCTAAAGAACCGGAGATCTAGCGTGAAAACGTGGGAGATTGCTTCCAGAATGGTCTCACTCCAGAATGAAAGTTTCGGGCGGCTCATCCAGAACCTGGACGACCGCTCCAGATCATTCTGGAAGGTTGCCAAGGTCCTAAAGACGCACCCCAAACCCATTCCTCCACTCAAAGATGAAAATGATGACGATTGGCTCATAATCACCCCTCAGGAGAAAGCAAATACGATTGGTGAGCATATTACCAAATCGCACTTGCTTGGCTTCAACATCCAAAGTCCGCTCGAAGTTCAGGTTGAGCAATGCGTACTCAACCTTGATTCCTCCCCTTGTGCCATCCCTCCGCAGGATAGAATCACAGTGGAACAGATTTGCTCAACGCTGAAATGCACCAAAAATATGAAGGCCCCCGGGTTTGACGGAATATTCAACCTAGTGTTGACAAATCTCAGCATGAAGGTTCACTCTCTTATTCTCAATCGTTTGCTCAAGTTTGTCGAGGAACACAACATTCAACTACCGGAACAGTTCGGGTTCAGGAAGAGGCACTCCACAAATCATCAGCTAGTACGGGTGATGAATAACATCCGAAGTAACAAGGCTGTATCCAAGTCTACAGCCATGGCATTGTTAGACGTTGAGAAAGCGTTTGATAATGTCTGGCACAATGGGTTTGTATACAAGCTTTGTAACTTCAACTTTCCTTTGCATCTTGTTAAAATCACCCGTAACTACCTTCAGCAAAGGTCGTTCAGGGTATCGTTGAATGGTTGCAATTCAAGCACATTTTCCATCCCAGCAGGTGTTCCGCAAGGAAGTCTGTTGGGCCCTTTGCTATACAGCATCTACACTTCGGACATTCCTCCCTTGGGTAACGGTTGCGTATTATTTCTGTTCGCAGATGATACTGCTATAACCGTCAAGGGAAGGATGCCTTGTGAAATAACAAACAAGCTTCAACGATGCCTTTACACCTTTGCTGATTATGCCACCACGTGGAAAATCAAAATCAATGCTTCCAAAACCCAAACAATAATGTTCCTCCATCGGCAATCTCCCAATCTAAAACCAGCTCCCTCTTGTACTGTAATCATGGATGGCACAAGGGTTTAGTGGTCCGCCGAAGTAAACTATCTCGGGATGTTGTTCGACGAAAAGCTCCTATTCCGCTCGCATGCAAACCGTAATCAAGTGTTCCGCCTTGGTTAAGTGTCTGTATCCGCTGATTTGCCGTAGATCCCGCCTCTCAAGGGTGAACAAACTGGCTGTCTACAAACAAATCATAGCACTTGCGATCCTCAACGCAGCTCCGGTGTGGGAATCATGTGCTCAGACTCACAGGATCAAAATCCAGGTAGCTCAGAACAGAGTGCTTAGGATGATCCTTGATCGTCCCTTTGACACAAGAATTTCAGACCTCCACCAAGAGGCGAACATTCCAAAATTAGATTTCAAAATTGATGAGATTGTAGTTGTAAATTGTAGTTGTTAATAGTAGTTATAAGTAGTCTCCATTTTCAAATTCAAAACAAACCAATCCCACCAAGGTGGTCATACTCTAATAACAGGCCTGATAAGACTAGGAACTGTAAATAATAATTAAAATTTCAAATGTACTAAAGTTGAAAAGACGCATCTGTGTCACTTGATAATTCATACATGTAAACTAAACAAATACAAGGAATAAAGATCATTTAAATGTCAAAAAAAAAATTGCTCTGCTCATTACCGCTTCGGACGGCGTGGCACTAGCAGGACCAAGTCAGCAGCTAAAGGTGGATCACGGCGTGACCATAACCACCACAATGAGGAATGAGACTTGGAAAATTATGTATGTAAAACCCCCCCTTAACAATAACGCGAAAAGGACATGGACTTTGACGATCACTTTTTTCTGGGAAATAAATTTTAAGCCAACCACAATTAGGGGCTGTTCATTAACTACGTAGACAGTTTTTTGGAATTCTTGACCCCCTCTCTCCCTGCGTAGACAATTGTCCATACATTTTTTTTTAATTTGTATGGGCTGTGGATAATTGCCACCTCCCCCCATTGAACTCTGTCTACGTAGTTTATGAACAGCCCCTTATAAGTAAAAATATTTTTTCAAAAGAAATTGCTTACGATGAGACATGAATTACCAACAACTGACTGTAAAACATATCTGGTACCTGGTATGCAGTAAGATTAACATCCAAAGTCTATCCTTTTTTACATATTCTGTACAAAAGAAACTTTCTGTCCCGCCTCATTTATAAAAAAAACGTTGGGAATTCCTGCCAGATGCGGTTGTACATCATTCTGCTTGAACCTGAAAAGATATAAAAAAAAAAAACGCTGCGGTCGTGCCTCTGCGCATTACCGCTTCGGACGGCGTGGCACAAGTCAGCGGATAAAGGTGGATCTTGGCGTGATCAGCTGTCACATAATGAGGAATGAGACTTGGATATGCAACTTAAAAAAGACATGGATTTGACAATCACTTTTTTCCGGGAAATAAATTTTAAGCAAACTACAATTATAAGTAAAAACAAAATCCAAAATTTTCAAAACAATTGCTTAATAAGAGTCATACATCCGATGATATTATGTTGGTAAATTACCAACAACTGACTGTAAAACATATCTGGTACCTCTATATATGCAATTAGAATAACATCCAAAGTCCATCCCTATTTCCATATTCTGTCCATAATAGTCAAAAATGCATGACAAACCGAGTGACACACATCAATTTTGCGTGGTTCTACGTCATACTGCGGTCGTGTCTAGGACACAACCCTTTATTTTTTTTAACTAGTTCGTTTATTTGGAAGGCTCAATCGCGTTAGCTTTACGGAGTTCTTTGCATGAGATTCGAACACTGGTCATTGGCGTGGTAGACGTATTACTTCCTAACTAGACCAACTCCACTTGATAAAAGTGTTATTACTAGTGTCTGTGTTATTAGTATCTATCATGTTCTTGTCAATGACATTAAAATTGTATTCTCGGGCAACACGCCTTCGATCCGACATAAAGACGTTTTGTAAGCAGCAAAGCGTACATTTAATTGTCAGAGTGTTATTTAAATGTTTTTTTCAACTCCTTATAAGACAACCTGCACCTTTTCAGTTGTATTAATTTATTAGATGTCACAAAAAAGTGATTTCCATATTTTTTTTTTGTAACAAACCTCCGAAAACCTCATAATAAACTGTCGATTACTGCGAGAAGAGACAGTCCGGTTCAATGACGCCGTTAATGTTCACGCCACTCTGGAAAGTACAGAATCTCTTCAAGAACTTTATAAATTCAACTAAGATTGAATTTTCCTAAACGAAAAGTATTATAGTGGTATTGAAACAGTAAGATGCACGTTTAAATAACATTTAAAGATAAAAGCAAAAGAAGACTATTTTGGAAAATGTGGATATCTAGGAAGTATGAAGAAAACATCTTTAAACCTGGGGGCGACCCCGGCGTAGTGGTTAACATCCATACCTCTCACGCCAAAGTCACGAGTTCAAATCTCACCCCCGGACAAGTCACGAATGACCCAAGAGTGTTAAAGTGACTATAATAAAAAAAAAATCTTCAAACCTTATTTAAACGTAGGATGTTTTCTGCATCACTTATAATAGATTTATACAACAAGCCGTTCTAATTCTTTTTCAAAAAGATGTTTTATGTGTTACTTGGGTAGGAAACCCGAACGTAGAAAAATATGATAGAGCATGGGATCTATGTGTTATCCTAGACTCAAAGCTTACCTTACCCGATCATTATAACACAATTATTAACAGACATCCTTGGTTTCATGAAACGTTTCTGCTATAACTTTCACCATCCGTATGCAATAAACACATTTTACATTGCTTATGTAAGGTCGAAATTAGAATATTGCAGCATTGTTTGGTCTCTTTTTAAATCATACATCAAAAGAGCGTCATGAATTTTCTATGATTTCATTCGTAAACGATATCGTATAACATCGCATTGATTCAATAGAACTATTGTCATCCTCAAATGTATATACTATACACCATCGAGGCATTTACGAAATAGCACATAGTAAGCACTACAAACCACCATCGTACGAATTTTCCCAAACTTGGACCCTTGAACCAAATGATGGGCACATACAATAAGCACTGCGATAACATTGACTTTATGCCGTGGATACACTTGTATGACAAACAATGAACATGAGCCTTATTTGTATAATAAATTATTAGCACATCCATGGTCACACTTGTATAGTTTTTGTATAGTTTTGTATTGTGCTCATAATTATTATACAAATAATGCTTATGCTCATAGTTTGTCATCTAAGTATATTCGCGGCATTACAATGACAAAAAAAATTAAAGCAATATTTTAATTCCTCGCGTAACCTCAGCTAGTAGTAGTTTTTTTTTTAATTAGTTTCAAGACATATTATAATTTATATACCACAAACAAAATTGTCAAAAATAGAACTTAAGGAAACTTTTGTAAAATGGTCTACACTGATTGATGACATACATAAAATAAAAATAAAATAAAAATAAAATATAAACAAATACGTACCGTAAGTAGGGTGGCACTTTGCAAAAAAAATATAAAAAAAACATCGTACCCTACCTTAAAACATTCACATTTTAGCAATGAAAGCAATTTAAAGTACATGTATGATATATGATATATTAACGACTGTCATGGAAATGGTTTATTGAAGTTGATTGATGTCTTATTTTACTAAAATTAAATAAAAAATACCGATTCGAATATGAATATGGCATTAAATCTGGTTTTGAAAGTTAATGCACAGGTTAATAGTGAGGTTACGGGACGTCGCTGGTATTTTGTTATATTTTCTGTGTTTTAAGGAAATACCTGCATACATACATACATTTTGCATTTCACTACATATATTACATAAATTATACATTGCATGATATACTATTACCTTTAGCTTAATATTTCAGTTTACCCAAGCAAGTCATCGAAATTAATATGAAACAGAAGCATTAAATAATATTATATGTTTATAATTATTAAGCAGGTTATTTCTCGTCATGTTAGTTATTCATCACAATTTTTAGCATTATTGTTAGTATCATTCGAGCAAAATATATATAATTGCTTAATATATCCTATACATTTCAGTGTTGCATCCACCTGTTGTGAGCTGAGGAGGTGTAGAGCTGCATCTTATTATATGTAAAATACTTCTTCATTGCAGTAGCAACTATATTATCCATATAAATGTATTTCATTATGTCATATTTTAATGTTCTGATATATTTCATTTCTCCATTGCATATATTTTTATTATATAAATAAATACTGGGTTGGGAGGGAGCATCAGGGTATCATTCAAACTGAAACTGGACGATGGTATGATTGACAGCCGGAGTCTAGGAGGGAATAAACACTATCATTTTCTTTATCCTACCGATTCGATTGTGGTGGTGTGAATTCTACTCCAACAGTTTCAGGGCATTGACGCGCCCTTCTTAACAAACCATCCAGTAGGAAGCTTAATAAGTATTGCGAATTGTGTTATTCGATTTGTTGGAGCGTATCGTTGGAAAGAGATTCTTAAATTCCCGTGGATTTCGCGTAAGTGTCTCTGCTTACGGGTCCACCCCTCCGTTTTTGGCCCTTCATACAGCGATATAGTGAATTCAGATCGGTAGCTCAAATTGATCTTGCTATTAAGTGGAGCTGCATACAAGACAAGTCTTGAAAGGATGGTGGCTACCTTACATACATACATACATACAAAATTAAATAAAAAATAGACCAACGCAAAACATTATGGGGGGTGACATTGGCCAAAACATATAAGTTTTGACAATTTGATGTTTGAAGCCACAAAAGTAGTTGTGACTATTTGACAATTTTTTCATGAACTAATTTGTCTCCAAGTCGCACACTAATATCCAAAGTTTACAACTTTCTCTTGATGAGCTTTCAGTCCATTCATAGCAAGAACGATGTTTTCGGAAGAGTGTTCAATGGGGCAAAAGTTCTCAAACATAATGGCAGTTTTTGAAAAAATTTGCCACGGCAAACCTTTAAATACCCCATGAATATCTGAACGACATGTTTGTGTCCAAATATTATCAGAGCTTGGCAAACAGAGCTTGGCGAAAAATAACAGTCGAGTATTAGTACAAGACACTGAAGAAGTCTGCACATTGTAGACGAAATACGCGTATCTGTCAAGGATAAGCAAATAAGGTAGTGGAATTAAATGGAAATGACTAATCTTTCTCTCTCTCTTTATACAGGTATTCCACTAAGACGCTCACATTCATCAGGAAACATAATCCAATCAAAAATAGTGTCTTCCACAATAAATGCAATAAAACAGACAAACAGACGAAACACTTCATTCTGGATCATCGTTCACGCATTTAACGACTGATTTGAATATTATCAATTCCGCGAACTCCTCACCGCAGCGCTGGCATCGGATCACTTTGACGTTTCTATATATTCTTTTTACCTTGCATGCAACATTGTTCGCCAGTTAACGAACTAGCTTGTTTTCCGCGAGAAGCTCGAGAGCAAATCAAAAATGCTCTCGGATTTCCCGATCTATTCAGAGATTTCTCAGTAGAATTCCATATTAGTTCTGAGTACTAAAAAGGTGATTGTGACGAAAACTTCAAACGATATATAAGGATGGCTTCCAAGGTGCAGAGGTCCACGTAATTCCAGGTGAATTTTAATAATAATTCCAAGCAAGTTCTGGAATGATTTCCAAATAAGTTCCAAAGAAAACTCTAAAGAAATTGGGAATGAATCTTAAAATGAAATCTAATTAAACATCCAAGGTTGTTCTTATATCATCCAAAATATAAATCTAGGGATGAAGGAAAATATATTCGACGTGCAGAATGATGAGCGCTTGCTTCTCACCCTTAGTCCATCCGTATGAGCACGCATCAACAGTTTATTGGATAAAACCCAGCTTCTTGAAGTAAATAAAATTTCGCTTACATCCAACGTATGGTTGGTTGGTTGAATTAAATGATATTATAAACTAGCCATTCTTTTTTTTCTAGATTTTAAAACTTGTTCTAGGAAAATAGAACAGATTTCTTATTTTGGAAGTATTACGAACAGTTTGTAATTATTATTTCTGTTATATTGACGTCACATGACATACTCACACATTTTCGCTGCTGCTGCTGTACCTTCACATGACTGTACTATCTTTCATTACGACTGCTTCTCGGGACGACCAAAACGTAGCGCTGGAGTAGCACAATACGCTTTACGTTTGACATTTGCTGCATCCATACGCCTCACATACATACAGCTGCTTTTGCGGAACTGAAGTGGTGGTGAAGTGATCAACATTTTTTGGGAACATTTAATTTTTCCCGATGACCTCAAATAATTGAACAAATAAGACAATTGTATTTATTTTGAAGTGTTTGATTGTTTACCTATTTGTTTGTAACATACAATTTTGTAAAAGTAAGTCACTTTATGCCTGGTCTTGTAGCTTCAATCACCTCGCGTAGAAATCAGGCGTTGTCAGTTTCATTTTCGTTCGTTCTTCATTTCACCGTCCAGCAGCAGAGAATGTGAAAGAAAGAAAGAAAGTGAAAACCTTCTTTATTGGAAAACATGAGTCAAGCGGTGTTTGGGAAAATAGTCTTTTAATCATACTTAGCTTCTAAAAAGCTATCTAATGTGTGCAATAAGTTACATTACTCACAGTCATTGATTGTTAGAATAGGTTTGATGAATACATGACGTTTGATGTATGTTTCGATTAAGCTTGCATGAATCAGTTGAAAAGCGAAATTGCACTTTTCCATGCCTCCTCTCAACGCTTAATTGACTGAAAGCGAGTGAGATTAATTAAAATTTTCTTTTCCTATCGTGTACTTCAATTCATACAAACGGGAAAATGAAACGTGACCCGGTATCACTCTCCTTTGACCAGCAGAGCGCAAATTAATACGAAAGGAAGAGACTAATTCAAGATTATTCGTATAAATAGAACATCAGTATTTTTGGAATCGATTTATTGCCCAATCACGTTCAACTTAAAGTATAGCATGTAGGAATAAGCGATTAACAAATATCTTACTGTTTTTCTTTTCCCAGATGGCTTCAGGAAGACCCATTAAATGCGTTGTTGTTGGAGACGGAACGGTGGGAAAGACATGTATGCTCATTTCATATACAACCGACAGTTTTCCCGGCGAATACGTTCCCACGGTGTAAGTTTCAGTTCAGTTTGGCATGATCAGAGGGCATATCAAAAATAATACGCTTGAATAGTCATTGATTTCCGTTTCTTTTCTTCAAATCATACAGCTTTGACAACTATTCTGCCCCGATGGTAGTGGATGGAGTTCAAGTTTCGCTTGGATTGTGGGATACAGCTGGACAGGAGGATTACGACCGATTACGACCACTATCGTATCCACAAACGGACGTGTTTCTTATATGTTTCAGCGTTGCTAGTCCATCGTCATTCGAAAATGTTACTTCCAAGTGGTATCCAGAAATCAAACATCACTGCCCCGATGCGCCAATTATCCTTGTTGGTAAGTGAAAGATGAACTAGTACTGCAACAAATTTTAATTTGATGAGTGAAAATATGTTCAAAATCGCTACACTCCTATACGTATATATGACATTTACTACTTCGATCGACGTTACTTCGAATCTATTTCTAAATAAGGTACACTGGGGCAAGTTGAAACGTTTTTTTTTTTAAACTTGATCTTTGAGGCTCTCTGACATAAACATAAACCCTATGTTTTTTAATCAAAAGATTCGTGAAGCGTCTTCTATCATGAAAATATATTGAATTACAATTAAGAACGAACAAACTCACATTTTTATAAAGATAAATGTTATAAAGTTAAAACATATATATTAAAGCACATCTATTTTCTCAATGTAGTGTCCACTCATTTTGCTCAATGAAATTCCCTGAGTTTCCAGCTTTCTCTAGGACTTTTCCGAAAAATTATAGGTTTTTATAGCATACATATAATGAATTTACATACTTATACAGCTGTGTTCGATAAAATACTAGCGCATGCTGATTTTCATACAAAATGGTCAACTTTGACATGATGTAACTTTGTTAACTTATGATCAATTGAGCCAAAGAACTACAAATATGTTCAATTTTATGATCACAAAATATTAAATTTTTGGAAGCACCTGCCGGAAAGTGAGACACCAGGAAAATTTGTTCCAAATAATAGCAGTTTTTTATTTGAAAATCTTCGACGTGCTGCAAATATTTTAAACATTTTTAACTATTATGTACATTTGTTAATTTGGTGTGAATTGTTAAAGTTTTGAGATGTGTAAAATTTAAAATATCAAAATTAAGCTGAAATGAAAATTATTAGTACTGCTATTACTTTGAACAATTTTACCTGGTGTCTCACTTTCCGGCAGGTGCTTCATAAATTTAATATTTTGAAATCGTAAAATTCAACATATTTGTAGTTATTTGGCTCAATTCTTGAAAGAGCTGGAATTAGGGCGTAACAGCTTTTGTAAACAATGACTTCTCTAGATGATTACTCGAAACTCAAGGCACGCCCACGCAAACCAACATAGCCAACGGGAAGGGGAAATTTTCCCTAGAAATACTAGAAGGAGAGATGAGCGGAGAGAACACACTAAGATTTTTTTTTACAGGAGTCAGTATTTTTTTACTGGGTTTTTGAATTGCTGAAAAAGTCGGTAAAAATTCAAATGACCGTTATCCATAAGGAATAAATTAAATCGACCAATTATATTTTCTATCATTAAATGGGGTTAACAGAACTAAATATGTACAAGTTCAGAACAAATTTTCTCATTAATAAATTTTCCACAGATTTTTAAACTTTTACCGATTAGTTCCGCAATTCAAAAACTCAGTAAAACCGTACTGACTCGATTAGTGTGAATGTTTTGAGCCAAATGAACTGTCAAAATCTGAGCCAAACGAACATTCCCATTAGATTTTTTTCCGAGGATTACTTATTCTTACTAGATTAAATTTGAGAGTATTGCAATCGAACAGAAATTCAATCACCTTTATGGTTCGTGTGCTTCTCAAATTCAACTAGTTTTTGGAATCAAAAACAATATTCTAGCTCTATTGATTAATTGATCTTAGTTGGTTAATTAATGGCAAAAAATGAGCAAAATATTGCGATGTAATCAATTATTAATTTACACGTAAATCGAATCAAAAGTAAAAGTCATGTGAAATGCTAAGTTTAAGTAAGGGTTGCAAGATAATTTAGATACAAATCCCTGCTGCCAAATTGTATTTTGTTTTCTCCACCCAGCTCTCCCTCTGTGTATTTCTAATCTTCCCCTACCCGATGGCAACGGTGATTTGAGTAAGCTAGTCTTGGCTTTCTAGAAATCATATAGAGAAGTCATTGTTTACAAAAGTTGTTTCGCCCTAATTCCAGCTCTATCTAGAATTGATCATAAGTTAACAAAGTTACATCATGTCAAAGATGACCATTTTGTATGAAAATCGGCATGCGCTGCTATTTTATCGGACAAAGCTGTAATTATTACAAAAAATCCTGGTTTATAAATCCTTTGTTCTATAACAGATATGCTGCTATTTTCAGTGCATAATTTCACAACAAAAAACCCACGCATGTATTATGGTTTTCCAAGTTTAATTCATTTGCTATTTCAACATTTTATGTTAATAACAAACATGTGTAACCAAGGGTGTAGGGAACTGCAAAAGTTTGAAATCTTAAAAACATTTTAAAGTTTACCATTTAGGATATTTCTCTTAGTTTTGAATCTTGAAAGTTTCTCATGGTTCAGATCCAAGATTGATGATTTTTCTTAATCCATCAGAATCAAGAGAACTTTTAAAGCATGAGATATCAAATTTCGAAGTTCTTCGTCTCAGAATTAGGATTTTTTTAATCTTATACCTTGATTTTTCTCCTGTGATCTCGAAAAAAGTTCTATGTTTGTATCATACTGATATCTTTGTATTTATACACAGGATTTCTTTATCATTTTCTCAAGGATTGTTTGAGAAGCATCTCAACATTTCCTCAAAATGCATCTTAGAATCTCTCTGGCATTCCCTTACAATTTGCTCCATAATGCTCTACAAATTGTCTACAGGAGGCTCTTTGATTCACTCTGCATTTCTCTTAAAATTCTTAATTGTGTTCGCTTTATTACCTTCCCAAATTCTCCTGAAATACACTCTCCTCTGTATTTACTTATAATCCTCCTAAAATTTCCATGGAAATAACATTGAAATTATCTCTAAATTTCTAGTTGTCAGGTGAATATCTTGAAATGCTCCTCAGAGTTCCCTAGGAACTCTTCTTTGAGTTTCTTAAAAATGATGAATAGCCCCAGTATTCCTTTGAAATTTGTCTCAAAACTTAATTGGAAATTTTCTAATAACTGCTTTGGAATAAATCTCCGAATTTGCAAAGATTTTGTTACAGAATTCCCTTTGGATTATCCTTATTATCTTTGCATTCTACTCACAAGAACCATGAAGTGCTGCTAACAAATTTCTTTGAATTCTAGGAACTCTCTTGGATTTCTCTTTGAAATTAACTTGGGATCCTCCTCAGAGTGCTGTTGGAACTCCTACTAAGAAGCTCCTTGGAATTATACACATAACTACCTTGGAATTCTCTTTACGTTTCACCTGGAATCTAGAGTTCAACAGAACTAACCTGAAAGGAATTCTCAGATTTCACTTCAAGTTCTCCTAACAATTCTTCACTTGGCATTCTGCTTTGAATTCTATGAAAATTATCCCTGAAGTTCCTTGGAAATTCACGTCAAATTCTTTCATAATGATCCATGAGCTGTTAAAGTTTTGTAAGGCCCTTATTTTTTTAAATCTGGGTTCTTGGAGGTCTGGAAGTCCGACGACTTGAATATTTATTTTCGTTCGAGATTCTTTCCAATTCTGATTGTATTGGGTGCAGGGCTTAAACATTTGTAGAAATTATCCATGTTTCAGCACCCTAAACTAACAGTTTCAGTTTCAGAATGTATGTTGTTACTGATGATAAATGCACTCCACAAATATTACGATCATAGAATAAAAGCGAATAACGAGGATAATAAAAATTTGTTGTAAAATAAAATGTTGTGAAATGCTTCAAAAGGTTTCTCGGCAAACTTCTTTATTTTCTATTCTTTTATTTTTTGTTAATTACTTTATTTGTACAGGCTCAATCGAATAAACTTTACAGAGCCAAGTTATCATTTGCGTTATACATTATTAATGTCTTAAATCTAAAATTAAAAGATTTGAACCAAGTACTCGCGGTCTTCTCGAGGTTTGTGGATGACAATTGTATGGATTGGGAGAGGGAGAAGGAAATTTGAAGTATGACTAATGATTCAAAAGTTTAACTGTTTTTAAAACATATACTAAATTCGATCAACGCATAAACTGGAAGTTATGCTGGCCAATTAAGGCACCAGCAGCACTTTTTTGGCAGAGATGGCCGGGAATCCATTATCGACGTTTCATTCTTCAGTCCGTCGCTGGTGGCAAACATGGATTGGAGAGTGCATAGCAACCATCAGGCGATTCGATATGGCATCGGCCAACGGAATACTGTGGCAGTACGGAGGGCCAGAACTTGTGACCGGAAGTAGAAGACGAAGGTTTTCGACAAGGATCTTTTCGTTGAGGCATGTGGCATGAAATGTGTCGAGAGGAGGGTACTTGAAATGCCGTCAACAGAGCAGTCACGCAGATTATGTCGGACCTGCAGCGTAAATGGAGAGAAGATCAGCGATCCAGCATTGCCAGCTAGCGCTGAGAGTATCAGAAGGGGGGATCCAGGCAGAGAAGAGAGTAAGGAGTGGAGCTGTACTAGGCAACTAGTGGATACCACACCGTGCCAACTACACTACAGGCCAGGCTTCTTGAAGCTTTACTAAACCTTACTTAAAAAAAACACACACACACACGCACACACTCACGCCAACAGTAATGGAGGTAACCCAAATAAACCTCAACCATTGCGACACTGCTCAGGACCTGTTGTGGCAATCGACAACAGAAACAAAGTGCGACGTTGCAATCATTGCGGAACCGTATCGAGTCCCTCCCTCTGAGTTTTAATTCTTCGTAATATTTACAGTTTACAGACGGCTGTAGTGATAATATTAAATTGAGGTAATCTTTGCGAAAGTATAACCATGTATCATTTGTTTATTGCAGGTACTAAAATTGATTTGCGTGAGGACCGAGAAACGTTGAGTGCCCTTGCTGAGCAGGGACTATCGGCACTTAAACGCGAACAGGGTCAAAAGCTATCCAACAAGGTTCGTGCCGTAAAGTATATGGAATGCTCGGCACTGACCCAGCGTGGTCTGAAACAGGTTTTTGACGAAGCAGTCAGAGCTGTCCTTCGACCGGAACCGCTCAAACGACGTCAACGAAAATGTGTTGTGATGTAAGAAGAAGTCTTCTGATGAGATTCGCAGTCTACCGAAGTCTCTTGTATATAGGATTAAGTAGTGAGAAAGGAAACAAACAACAAGCAAATTGCATCTAAACAATACTCAAAACCTTAGTTCAATGAATCTCTTTGTACGGTTTTAGAAACGAATGCAAAAGTCCGATGAACAATAAGTCCCTAAGCAACCAAATACTAGGCCGACCTTTTAAGCAGTGCAACTAAGAAATATTTGGATTATTTGAAAACATTTTTTTGTGCCATCGAAACTAACTGCGAACGTAATGTATGAGCAACATTTTTATATGATATCCGTATACCTCACGCCTCGTTAAGACCAATATTGATTTAACTTCTTTTGAATTGAAGACTGTTTTTCGAATCTGATATATAATAAACAGAAATGCGATAAAACAAAAGATAAAAAAAAACAAAGCACCAATTTTACCTGTACTCAACGCTAGCGCCCAAAACAAAGTTCTGCCAAACATAAAACATAAATAATTGAAAAAAGTCTAATCGCAAGTTGATGAACAGTGGATCGAGTTCTGTAGGGCCTATCCGTAGGAACATAAAATATGCATAAGTTTGCTATCAAATTATAAAATACGAGAGTTGGCAATGTCAATCGCGGAACGCTTGATTCTTATCAAGGAGCATTAGTTTGAAGATTTCAAATGACAAACCGAAGTCATACTTGCTTTAAATACATTCAAGAGGTTTTGTTAAAATGGCAGTCCTAATCAATGAACAAGGCGAGATTTGTTTTAGAAAAACAAATGCTTACAATTTCACGACTCATAAAAAACAAATATTGATATCTATATTTGCCTAATTTTATTAAGTTGAACACATCTGCATGTACAAAAAACGTTTTGGCAGGTTTTTATCGTTCAGTGGGCTTGACTTTCTTGACTTGAAATTTTACACCACTAGTAACTGAGACTGAGAAGAAAGCAAAAAAAAAACGTTTCCCTAAAATCATTCTAAATACCGAAGTATCTTTTCGTAGTGACACACAAACTCAATATGATGCGTTCCAAAACCCAATAAAAGTGGAACCCGTTTTTATAAAGTAAGCTTTTCGTTTTTATCTGCTATTTTGGTTTCGGAATTGAGCGAATAGAGAAAGAAATGTATATCTAGTCAGTAGTGCTCCTCAGAAAATTTAAAATGAAACAATCTGATAGAAACCACTGATGGCACTTATCAAAATAATAAGAAGGTTTAAAACGAGCAAGAGTCAACAAAAGGAAAAAGTCAATTTCTGGTTTTGGATGATACATGAAAAAATAAAAGTCATATAGTTTTCCGTTCTAAAAATATAAGTATACATATATCATTTGCCGTGTTACAAATGATTTTTATTCATACGCAAAATCAAAACTGGTTTCGTCATATCATTATAGATTATTATGAATATGTGTATGGTAGTGTAAATGCAAACTGGCTGGCACAGCACAGTAGCCAGTAATTAGCATCTTTATTATTTTAATTTTGATAATGGTTAACATCACGTTCGAAAAAAGAAAACATTTCAAGAATCTAAGGAATCTCAATCATTAGAGTACATTAAACTAAAATTACTGAACCATGATGAAAAGTTGTCGATTTAAATTTATTTAAGATCGATTTTTCAAGTTGTTATGGGATCTTTTTTCTTTACTGTATAAGCTTTGACTCATATCCTAATGAATTTCTTTTTTCGAGTGTGAAGGATTATGATTTCGACTACAACTTACCCGTATGCTTTTACCTAAGACAAAAACTGGAGAGTTCACATCGGATGGGCAAATGTGCAGGCTAATAAAAGTACTAGTATCTATTTTGTTTTGGTAAAATATGTATTTTCTGTACTCTTTTTTTTTGTTTACTCTAATTGACATGACACATGAAACATTGTACTCAAAAGCAGCTACTAATTTTATGCTATATATTTTTCTAGGTTTTCTTCTTGGTTTATAAACTACGTTTAGCATTCTTAAATTTCTTTTATAATCGTATTACTAATTACAATAACTTTTTTGTATGATTGTAGCATATAACTATGAAATATATATACATATATATATTTTTCCCGAAAATATATATTAAAATCCTTTATTACCATTAGCATGATGACATTCTAATACACAGTATCATCTTCGATCTTGAAAAGATTGCCGTAAAGTACCAAGATTCTGCGCCGCACCTAATTACGCACGTTTTGCCAACATTTTGTAGAATATTATATATATTTTTTTAATTTATATTTTTTTCCATATACAAGTGAATAAAACCTATCTACATCATCAACTCACTTATTTTGGAATTAAAAAAATCTGCGCAGAATTATGGCACTTGTCGGTATTTCAAATTAATACTAAAGGGATCTTTTTGTCATAGCTCGTTAAATTTATAAATACGCCGTGTCCGAAGTGGCGGATTGTGCAACTTTCATATGCCTCTGGTTTTTCTTCACCAAAGTTAGTTTGGGTGCTTCCATTACTGAATGAATCGCTTGAAATATTCTGTCTGGAGAAATTGGAATTATTGAATTTTATCATGATTTTCCATGAAAATGTTAAGGGCCAGGGAAAATCAACAGATATAGGAATGTAAGCACTCAAACTTACTTCTGGCGAAGAAAAACTCGAGGTACAAGAAAGTTGGATAATCGGCCACTTTGGACACGGCGTGTCTCATCTGCTGCAACACTTCGCGTTCAGATTGCAAGACGTTTAGATCTGAAAATTTACCTCGAGGCTTGTAATCTTTGATCAAACACTGAGTATGATTATAAGTATGTACATTAAATTGTGTGCTAAGCATAGGTTTGCTTGAATCATGTCCTTAACGGTATATTTAAGGTGGTCGCAGTTTTGGGTTTCTAGTTATTTGAAGATGAACGTCTTCAAAATATTACGAAACCCAAAACAGGATATAATTTTCTACCAATCCTTAATCCTTACAAAATTTCACGTTCTATTAAATTATAGACTTCGAGAATAATAATTTCTCGCATGAATTACTTCATTTACCGATAAAGCCTAGTCATGCATACAGTTTCCAGTTCAAACATGATCAATGGGTTCTGATATCAAGATAGATAGATAGATATCAAAATCACTACTGGACAGTGGAAGATGAATTGTATATACATATATGGAAATCATCGATTTGCGTTGTACGCTTCAATTTCTGATAACAATATAGGAAGGAACTGTAACGGAGAGGAGTTGCTAAGATCAAATTTTGGATAGGTTTTTTTTTTCTGCTCAGCGCCTTCTTTACGCTATGTTTTGAAATGCTAAATTAGCAGGAAAATTTATTCGTTGCCTGGTAGACTTCCTAGAAAACGTTTAAAATTAAATGTTCCTTTCTCTCAATTGAAATGATTGGGATGATGCCTGCTTAAATTTAAATCCCCATTTAATTTTTAATTTTTTTAGTTTAGGTAACATGCGCAATGTGGTGCTTACACCATTATCAAAATTGTTCGGGAGAAGCTTTTTTCTGTTTAGGCAAAAAGTTAAATTTTCACCGCATTCCAATCGATAATTATAACCCTAATTGATATCATCAAGCAAAATGATGTCAGGAAAAAGCGATTTTTTTTGCAAAAAATTAATTTTGACAGTGTCGTTTATAGTAGGTGCATAAATAAGTAAAAATGCAAAAAAAGTGCAAGTTGGCTGTAGTGGTGTATGCATCACTTTGATGTCACACGATAGTTTTAGTTGTTTGTGATACACTAACAATAGAATGATTTTACAGATCAGGATTCGTAAATTGCTTTTTATAATTGAAATCGTCAACCGGGCTACAAAATGATGAGCCAACAATCTGGAAGGAGTATGATACCTAGCTTTGCCCCTTGCAAGATCCTATCTCACACCTCCACGAGTCATATGATAACAAACAACTACCAGCTGGAACATTGACATAGCTGGGTGACACATAATGGGGCGATTCCAATCAAAAGCTGGTCAAGCATAAAAACGTCTTTAAATCAACATAAACACCAATCCAAATCTATAGTTTTTTTTTCTGCATTACAACTTGTAACACGAGAGATACCTATGTATCTTTAATAAAAATACATATATAATTTTTATTTTACACAAGCTAAAATATTAAGAAAACAATTGGTGATCGCGCCCGGGAGAGATCCCTACGTTGTGTTTATTTGTTTATCTCTCAATTGTTGATCCCGATCGAGACGGATGGTAATGAAAAGCACCGATTGCTTCGCCGTCCTGCCATGGCGGAGGCATATGAGACACTAATTTATTGTTGCTTTGTTTTGTATATTGTGTGGTACAGTGGGTAGTTGCACATATAGATGACATTGCACAAACATACTCCCCCCCCCCCAAACCTACGGTTTTCTATTGATGCAAACAGGTAATCATGAAACGACTAGTATTACAAAAATACATACAATGGTTGCACAAACTCTGTTGAAATGAAGACTCTGACACTGACATTGAAAACAAATACGATCGTTGCTGAAGAATCCGTCATACGCACTCGCCCCAAGTTACCAAAAGTTCTGATAAAAGGCTATTTATGGCTTAAGCAGCTTGGTTAGTGGTGGTCTGTAGAATTCTAAGCAGCCTCATTTTTAAGTCGTTATATGAACTTGAAAGTTCCGCTATCATAATTGAAGAGCATTCTAAGCAGCTTCTGGCGGAACTTGAACGGAACTTTTAGAAAATAAATTTAAAAAGGTTTTTGTCCTCTACACCAAAATTCTATGTATAGTTCGCACTTTTATGAAAGTTATTTCTAAAGGCAGGTGTTAATGTGTATTGATTTTATCAGCATTAGTAGTAGAATTGGAGCTGTTTGAAGAATTAAACCCAGTCCTTCTGCGTGAGAGGCCCAGCACGAACCGCTGCGTCATCTGAGATATAATAAAGTGAGCTGTTGTCCCGCCTACTTGAATACGAAACACAACACCTTGATGAATTTTAAAATGGTGTTTGCCCGCATGGAATTCCAACACATTTGTGGCGCAGTGGTTAGCGTCCATAGATCGCATGCCGAATACACGGAATCCAGGAAATTACTTTTTAATTATTTTTTTATGTTTGGATAGAATGTTGATGCATTGCATAAATATAAGAATTATGATTTATTCGGGCCACCAGTTTTTACCCATTGAGGATGAATTCTAGTCCAAAGCATCGTTCATTAGTTCTTTGTGTAATTACAGCTGATCTGGCAACCGTGGGCCAGATGCTCATGCTCAAATAGTTAGCATCAGCAATATGGGTTTGAATCCCTTTCTGTGTCTGTTATTCAGATAAAAGGTATGAGAGTGCTGGGGAAGTAATAAGAGGGTGAGGAATAATATATTTTGTTTTTCAAATGAAGTCCTTAAAAAAACAGACACTCATAAATCATAAATCGTGTTTGCGTAGATTTGATAGCTATCCCATAGGTTATCTGTCATACTAACGTCGACGGAACGCTGGTGGCTACTGTACACGATGAAAAACTACCCAAAAAGTACTCCCTCAATTCCCGGGTTCAGCCAAAAAACCCAAACTTGAATAATACGCATATAGTAGTTACCATTTAACACCAACAATAAAAGCCTTACTCTTTAGTATATGCTACCAAAATTAAGTTTAATTCACGTAAATTTGAGAATATGCAATTTACTAAAAAATAACTTATTGGGCTGAAGTAAATCGTTTTGACAACAATAACGAGTGCAAGTGAGAGTCTCAACTCAAAATTTAATAAAAAGAACTCAAATTTTGGGTAGTATTTTTTCCTATACAGTAGATAGATTCTTACCGCAGCTGTCAAAGTTCTAAAGCCAGTATGAAAATGAGCAGAATACTCAAAAAAACATAGTGTGCATTGACGAGCTTCAAGTATTTTTGCTGGCAATTCTTTGATACCTTGTTTATTTGAATGCTGCGGTGAATTTTCTTTTTCTTGCTAAATAATCGGTAAAACAGAAATAAATCTCTTTATTTTGATTATACTTACAAAGTTTTTTATTGTGAATTTTGTTATTATAACTACATACGGTGTAAATTGTAACAACTGTTGTTACAAACATCTGAGGAGCAAAAAAACAAGCTAGGCTAGGTGTACCAGCTATGGCTAACGTTCCTTTTATAGTGTGTTTCAATTATGGCTAATAGTGGTGCTGGTGGTGTAGTCGTAAGCGTGATTGCCTCTCACCCCAGCAGGCCTGGGTTCAATCCATAGGTCATAATTGAAACACACCGTATGAGGAACGTATAGCCATAACTGGTTCATCTGCCCTATAATGGTCTTGGGATATAACTCATGTAAACCAAAACATTACACCCTACTGTCTTCAGCAACAATGTAAGCTCCATAAATCTTCCTTGTACAATATTTTTTAGAAGCGGAAACAAAAAGATATAATAAAAATCTGTATTTTAAAGGAACAACCTTATTTAAAAGTGCTAAATAACTCTAACATGGTCAAACGAAGCTTTGACAGTTTTATTCGTTATTGGTGGATGGCCACTTTACTGAAAACACACTTTTGCTAGGTCTTCGGTTTTTTCTTGCTCAATAGAATATCAGCATGTTAGATATTTTCAAGAAAGAGTTTTTTTTTAAATCTCCATGCATTTGTTTTTTAACTTTTTGCTCATAGGCCGCCTGGCCGCCTGGCCGCTTTATTGTTTGTTTCACATCCTTGATGTGCAGCAGGCATTAATAATGATAAGAAAAATGATAAATGTATTTCTATCATTTTCCAGGATTAGACTAGAAGACTAGACTAGACTAGACTAGATAGGAAGAGCAGTAGTTGTTAGATCTGATAGCTTATGGTAAACCGTTGTCATGTCGGACCATAGTGCAGTGGCATACGATATCGTACAGCCGTTTCGTGTACGTATAGTTATCCCGTAATCTCATGCAAACTCCATTATTATGTGTCATTCATCTATGCTTACATTATTTGGATTTGACAGTGTTGAAGTAAGTAGATCACTCCAATGAATTGGTATCGATTTTGATAGCAACTGCAGATTAGGTCATTTTTCATGCAGTATTCAGTATTTGTTTTTGGTTTGTGCATATCAGTACTATGTAATCTTTTACTATATTAATGGACACTGACCCTAACAGTGAAATGTCAGGGTAGTATACCCTATTCGCAGTACAGCCTACATTACATGATATAGTCTTTCATGATATCAGAATCCATACATCAAATATTCACTGGAAATCATATATATGATCGTTGATATCAAGATATTCTTAAACACGTGGTTTTAGTGAGACCGGGTATAACTTAGCATTTCGTGCATTGTGCTGTGTATTTTCAATGTCGTTCCCTTTTAACATGAATTCTTTCAATCCAAGGAAAGAATTCCTGTAAATGTGTTGGTAGGTTCAGGTTTAATCTGCATTATCACTGGTTGCAACTTTTTCGATGATTTGTAAAAGTTGATCAGGATTAACTGGCAGAGTCATAGCCGTGGTTGTTTGAGAAGTTTTTTTTTTCCCTTAATCAGTGTATTGTCTTGAAAATTATCGTAGTTCAGTAAGCCTCAAGGACTACTTTTCTCGTTTAGTATAGAGAAATTCATTCTTATATTTCATGTATTTGCTGGTTAGTATGCTTGAAACTTAGATCAACAATTCGGTCAAACATTCCCTTTGCCCAATAGGTTTTTGACCTAGACTTGTAAGCGGTCACGGTAGTTGACACTTTTTCTGTGATAATCGGCTGCCTTTGCCTCCAACACTTGCAAAAGAAGCTATCATAGTACATTACCAAACTAAAATGTCATATGAGAGGCTCTGTCATACGACATTGTCGCCAAAGACCGTCACGAATGTATGTATTTTAGTTTTTCTCACAGCAAGAGCTGCTGATGTTGTGCTTGAGTGAATTCTGAAAATAGTAAGCAATGATGTCCTAGTAATAACATTTCTGATCATAAATGGTTTAGTGTACACCAGGAATTAGAACGAAATCGTGATGTGTGATGTGTGAGAGCAGGGGTTGAAACAGTTGACGCTTTTTACTACACTCGCTTCGTTGTCGGGCACGACAGTCTGTTTGTATTCGTACACTCATGGTCTACCGTCGTCTCACTCACTCACGGCGACAATGTCGTATGACAGAGCATGTCATATGGCAGTTTAGTTTGGTACTGTACTATGTTAGCTTGCTTTGCAAGTGTCGGAGGCAAAGGCAGTCAATTATCACAGAAAATGTGTCGACTACCGTGACCGCTTACAAGACTGTGTGAGAGAGACGACCATAGAGCATGAGTGTACGAATACAAACAAACAGTCGCGTACGACAACGAAACGAGTGTAGCAAAAAACGTCAACCGTTTCAACCCCTGATTTGACCAAATCGCGTTTGGTCTAATGATATATCGGTCAAACAACTTGACACTATAAGCATCAGGGTCTAAAGTAAATTACTGTTGTTTTCGCTTGTTCTTTAAGTGGTATCGCTTTTGCAATGAAATGCAATGAAACAAATCGGGGCACTTTTTCATACATAATATGTATCAACTTGAGCGTGCACAAAAAAAAACAAATTACATCAAATGTCAGTGTGGATATCTTACTTCCTTTGTATATGTTCCTTACAACAAATGTAAGTTTATCCAGAATTAATGTTTTCGTAAAAAAAAACCCTACCGACACGATTTTCTAGCCATAGTGCATGTGTGGAAAAAAATGATTGAAAATTTAACTAACATAAATATTATAAAATAATTTAAAACTCTTCCCAAGTAACAATTTTGGTTTTATGAGGGTTCTGTAGACCATGATTTAGTCTTGTAGAATGCTATAAAACCTGCAATGTTACTTGGGTTCCGACCACCACATTACAGAATTTGATCATGCGGTGAAACACAGCAAATTTTGATTACATCTTATGTAAATCTGTAAAAGAATCTTATATTTCCGGGTTGGGTGTATGTTTCTACGGGTCTCAGTTATTTTTTATGCAAAACATCGAGAAATAATTCAAAATCCAATGATGAAAAATGCTAATAATAGAGTCAAAATGACTGTAAAAGCTAAGACAACATATCAAGAAGACTGGCAACTCTTCCATTTTCTCATACAAAAGATATGAGACAGATACAATCACGCCATCTACCGCTCAAAGGTTAATGCTTCGAACAAAATTTGATAGCAAAGATTACATCCAAGGTTTGTGTATTTGCTCATTTTTCTATGCGTTGCTTCCACCTTCACTCAAGCGCAGCGCTACTGAATCTGTCGCTTGGATTCGGGCAAAGTCACAGTCTTCTTGATATGAAGTCTGCGGTAAAAGTTTACTTTAAAGGGTTTCCAGAATGCCGTTTTTTTTTAAATTTAATGCTATCTAATAGACACACCATGCAATGAATTAATGAACTCTATTATTTTATCCTATGATCTCAACTATCACAAATACATATTATGATCGGTTTTAGTGTTTTTGATGGAATCCTAAAGATCATATGTTCTCTAAGGTAAGAGAATCATGAAATATTATCACCGCTGACTTCTTGATTTAATAATTGTATTTTTAAATAATATGATCTCATTTAACCAATATTTTACATGTCTTGATTTTCTTATGTGTAAAGTGTAAATGTTTTACATTAATATGCAAGACTGGACACACATCCTTCCATTGTTTCTCTAAATTATGAGCGTATTTTTTAAGCTAAGTTTCCACAATGTTTTGTCTAGACGGAAGGTAATGGTATGGTGACATTTGCGTCAGATTGTGGAACGAATATATTTTTAAGAGCAGTTTATGTGTTTTTAATCTCTCAGAAATTTTTCAAGCCAGCATGAAAATTCTTAATAACGTATACAATTTTCACAGCTTTGAGCTATGAATAAACAGAATAGAAATTATTGAATTGGTGCTGTTTCTTTTAATTTTTTGTTCAGGATGACAGCTAGGGGCCCTTTATACCCCCAAGGTTTACACACACACTTAAACCTGATATATGAATGTGAAACTAGGCAAGTCAAATGATCAACTCAGTTGAATTCAATTAGCTTGAAAAGTTGAGCCTAGTTCAACTCTTTTCAATTCAAGTGAGTTGATCAAGTCAGTTGAATGACATGGTTTACACGTTCAATTCGCGTTCAAGTCAGTTGAATTCAACTGACTTGATGAATTGCCCTGTCTAAACCCAGCCTATGAATTAAGAGTTTATTAAGTCAAATTTGCTACCCAGGGGACGTCATGAATTTTCTCTAGATTTTGACACTGTTTTGTATCAAAAATGTTTTCGGAAGTGTTTGACGGATATTCTTCATTACCCTTCAGTCGAAAGAGTTAGCCTTGTGATAAATCCTAGAGTTAGTTAAGTTTTGCAATTCCTCCTACTTTGGTTAGCGCGAAAAGGACAACAAGTTTTATTGTTGTTAGGCTCTTCAAATGTTACGTTAGGTAGTGATTAATATAGTAATTGAGAATATGTCCCTCGAATTCATGGAGCATTGAAAAATACAACAAAAACTAATACGTGGTGGTAAACTATAACGAACAAAGTTTGGTGCACAGGTAAACAAATAAGGCACGCGACGCTTATATAACATGAACATGAGCATTATGAACTGCTTTAACTTGTTACTTACTAACTGGATTTACATATTTATATAGTTAATATAAGACAGTCGCTGATTCATAGGCGTCAACCATACCTACTGGACAACTTAAGCATATGTGTGGCAAAAGGTATGATCATTGACTTGAAGCACGTCAAATTTAAATTGAATAGCAGCAATCTTGAATAGTATTATACAGCAGTACATAATTGTAAACAACAACTGGTGACAGTAAATTATTCCTCTCATTTTCAAGTGCAGTTACAAGAATACATCGATATAACGTAACTGTCACTTTTGGCTTCCATCGTCGATATCTCGCAAATTATCATTCAAACAAGCAAAGTAACACAACTATCGGACAGATGAGATAATCCCCCATTTATTGGTAGTATTAATTTGTATGATTCAATTGTTATTAGCGAGATATTAACAGTGACAGTTACGTTATATCGAGGTATACCTGTACTACAATGGTCATTTGGATGCTATTTTAGTGCCATAATTGAGTAATAACTTTGGAATGCGGTCTGAAACTTCAGTGCAATATAACAGACAAAACACAGGAATACAAATGTTAATACTTCCAACGTAGTCGTAGCCCACATCTACCTGGAGCTATTCCTAACAATCTCATCTTCCTTGTGTCTATTGCTGCCACTGCTTGTAATTAGAAAGGTAGTGAATTTGGAAGAACTATAATGCCGGAAATGCAACGAGTGACACAGATACTGACGACATTTAACAAATCAAGCTATCAAAATATGTGTAACGTATTGCAGATTTGTGGTGTTGTGTTAAGCTTAAATAAGGCTTATTCAATCTTTAAATCCGATAACTTATTGAGGTTGGATTATTGGGGTAGAATTCGCTTCATGCACTACTTATCAACTATATATTGAGCCTAATGTTAATCAGTTTTGTACACCTTAAATCAACCAATAATCAGCTTCTGTCCTTACTGTTCTGCTTGAATTGTTACTTGGGATGTAATGGTGGCGTTGGTCCCGAGACAATGAAAATCAAGCAAATAAATTATAAGCCATGTTTTTCAATGTTATTCCACTATTAATGTATATATTTATATTTTTCGTAACAACAATATTTGAAAATCTTTATTTAGACCTACTTATCAAGCAAAAATCAGTTCAGCGGTTCAAAAGTTATGATTTGAAAAAATAGGAATATTACTGATTTGTTGGTCTACTCAAACTCAAAAGGGGCCATTCTAATGACGGTTTAAAAGATACGGGTCTAATAATGTTCAATAAGGAACAAAACTACCAAGTTTTACGAAATTCTAAGATCCACTCTAACTTTTTTCAATGGAATTTCTGTAGATACTTTCGGTATAAAAACTCATCATTTACACTTATCAGGTCCCACAATCAGAATAAAATATGCTTTCCATATAAAATGGCTTTACAATTTTAATCAAAATAAATGAGAACTGCAATGGAATAGCCCAAAATTATAGGATTAGGAAATATTACATTACGTAAACATTACATGCTGCTTCAAATTGACTATCCATAAATTTTATTATATAGCTATAAAAGAACTTCATGCTTGCCAAAGAAAGAATTTAGATTAGGTGACATACAAAATAGTTGTGACTAAAAGTATTTGTCCACAGTCTTTATGTCAGGTTGTTTGTAGAAGATGGTATAATATAAACACACAAATATATATTTCAAGAAATGTGAACTCAATTCAAATGATCGAATGTATCAATTTCGTGTAGTTTGTCGTGAACCTAAACATTACACGCAACCGGTAAATGAAGATTCAATTACTGATTTGCATTAAAAGTATGCAGAATTTTCAATGTTTCGTGACTTGGAAAGATTCTGTAATGTGGCTACCGGAAGGGTTTTTAAATAATTATGTAGTTATTATCATACCTCATTTTTCGTACAAAGTTTGTTCCACTAAATGCATTGCGCATAGAAAATCATCTTGGGAAGTTTTAAAAAAATATTATTTCTGGAAAAACTTGCTTGTACACTGCAGTCAATTGCAAAAGCTGCCATTACATGTAATGTATGAAACATATCAAGAAGATGTAAAAAAATCCAGTTTTACATTGGATGTAAGAGAAATTGGTTTAGCGTGTATTAGTGTACTAGACTGCCGTTCTACGCATAACTGTCCCATGTTCTATGCAATCCTTATGCACGGCAGTAGAGTAATTATTCGCGTAAGTGCTTTTGTAAATGTCAATTTGGCGGTCGCCCACGCAAACTAATACCACCACCATGAAGGTGAAATTTTCCCCTATATGATGGAGGTATTAATTTGTGTGGGTGCTAAATTTTCGTTTGAAGTCAATATTTACAAAAGCACGTCCGTTGAAAATTTGCTCGAGATAAGTTCTAGACGAACATTTGAAAGGTCATATCTGCTATGATCGATTTAATTGACTTCTTCTTTCGTTAATAACTCAGTTGCAACAACATTCCCTATTGTGTTTGACGTTTTGGACGTTACATGAAAACGTCTTTTATCCAGGCTTGCAATTGCTCATTACAGCTAAAATGCTTTCAGAAGGTCACAACTAGCGATTTTATGATCGCTGATTGCTCACTCATCACGTTGCTCATCGCTATTGTGACCCTCTGAAAGCTAAATTGACATGTTTTATGTGTCATACACACACTTTACCATCTCTTCTTGCATCTTGTTAATAAGAATTATCATTAAAATATCTCATAGCTCATAGCTGTAATGAGCATTTGCAAAATTGCTTTTATCAAACCATGTGGCAAAAAATAGCGTGAAATCTGTTTACATAGCCTTGGATTACGGTTAACCAACTTTAATGTTCATTGCATTATACTTCATTAAAACACAGCATGCGTGCTTACTAAATCACTTGGTCTTAAAATATTCTATCCGTTAAAACTTTGAACTTTTCGATTTTATTATAATTTTCTATGCACATAATAGGCAACGACGTCAAAACCTCACTATGTAATAATTCACCAACAATTTCTCCGATAGAATATTTAAAACCAATCGATTATGGAACGTCAGCAACCAAAATAACTTTTTGCGAAATAAAAAAAAATCCTAAAAAGTCCATGAAAATCCATGAAAGTTGCTTAATCTACCACTTTGGACACAGCCGAACGCACTCCGCTTGGTAAAACAAAACATTGAAGCTGCATAGCTTTGATCATGCATGCCAATGAAAGTTAAAGTTGAAAGTAATTACTGTTTTCTGGTACTAACAAGAACTGTTTATTAATTTTTGACTGATATTATTTACTCGTTTACAAGATTCATTTCCAGAAAAAAAAACCGTTTCGTCATCATTTAACTACGATGATACTTACCTAGATGTCATATCCAGATATTCAGACAGAAGAATTTTTGCTAAGCTAAATTGTTAAGACATTCTTTTTTTTTTTTTGTTGTTGTATCTAGCTAATAACATGTTTTCGTTATCAAAATCTCAATTTCGGTTCTCATTATGATTATAGAACACGGTTTCTGACTGGTTTCCTTTTTTAACAATATCGAAAGTTTAAATTTTCATCAATACTAGCCTCTAGATTGTTTTCAAAATGAATGCCAGTAGCATCATTTTACTAGTGATATCCCTAAACCGAAGCTTAATAAATACGAAACGGTTTTGGATGAATTGCTCGTCCGTCTTTCTTCAAGAAACTTCGTGTTGATTCAACGCGACGCAATTTACGTTCTGGTGATGGTTCCGTGGGTCCTGGTGCAACTGACAGTACTATACACTCGGCTGGTAGTGAGATCGATGTCGTTAAAGAAGATGGACGACGGGATGTGGTCAATGAGATTGGTGCAGGGTTTGGTTCCAGTTCCCGTGTTAATTCAACACCGGACATGCTTGCAGCCATTTTCCGAAGCGTGCGCTTTGCCGAACGAGAGAACACATATTGAAGTAGTCTCGGTTTAAATTTGCTGTGAAAAGAAAATGGTTGCTCGCTTGATCAGCTACGAGGGTGTGCTTTATATTTGGGTTGGCGATTGCATACGATCTACTCTGCAAATTTAGCACAGTGGTGAGTAACGCAATGATTAAATCGAGAGGCAAACTTACGTGATGCAGTAGAAGCGCTGTTATACATTCTACATCAACAGGCGATCGTACCTGTTACAAGGACTTATGTCATCGGAAGTCTTGATTATGAAGCGCAACAAATAAGCACACGCTTTTTTTTTACAAAATGTAACCATTAAATAAAAACAAAGCTGTAATAATCCCAGATGTGTGGTAATGAGAGACAAGTCAAAATTTAAAAATCACTACAGGAAAAAATACGAGTTTGTAACTTCTTATAACATCTAGGGTACCTCAGGAGGCCAAAGCCGTAGGTAAGTTTTGACAAAAAGCGAAGCAACGTCAACTTTTTCGTCGTTAACGGATTTTAGAAAACTTTATCGCATTTTAAGGACAATATTGATGGAATCCCTCATAGGGTAGAGCGCTACTTCGTCGTAATCGCCCATTTCCGTTCTATCGATCAGAAAAGATCAATAATATCAATGATTTCACCGTGCACAAATCAATAATAGGTTTTTTTTTCCGATGCGTTAGTTCATTAGCTACAACATAAATCCTGTTAGAGCGCATTGTATAAATATTTACGCTCATTGTTCTCAAAACAAAAGCGTTCCTAGCGAATCCCCTTTTTCTACATTTATCCGTAGGACGAAGAAAATCAAATGGCGTTTCAATGCGTTAGGACGGAATTGAAACTCGTAGAACGAATTTAGAATCAAGAAGCAATATTAGATTTTTAACAATATCTCAACAATTTGTGACTCTTTATCAAATCCATGGAAAGGTGGATAAATTTAAAAGTCATCTTTGACAGAAATATTCCATTTTTGGTTTAAATTCGTTCAGAAAAGAGAGGAAAAGCACGGGTTGTCCTTAGTAAGACGTAAATTAGATCAAAAACCCTATTATATATATATATATATATATATATTAACCCTTCGTCTGTGCCAAAAATAGCTGGGCGTCTGTTCTCTGTTCAAAGTGGATCTAGGTGTAGTCTATAATTTCAGTCCGGAACGGAATAGTAACTGTTGTTGAATATTTTGTTATTTACGCTAGCGCATCTAGCGGTAGACAGAACATTGTTGTACTATCTACGCTAGTAGTGTGCAAGAAACTGAAACTTTTGAACGTTATTGTACGTCGACTTGACTTTGCTTGAGAAATGTCTATCGTCCCTTATCTTTGGCGGTCATATGGGATTCACATGACCTCACTTAAATCATCTGAAAGTTTTCTGAATCTTCATAAAAGTTTTAATATGTACGAAGGGTCATATTTCACCATAGGTGGATTAATTCGGATTTTTTCTTCAATTCAAGACCAACAATTGAAAAGGCCTCAACTCCATGTTGTAAACAACACAGCAAAAAAATAATTTTGATATCACATCAAAGTGGATGCACTACAATCATGTCGAAAATTTCATGTAATTTTTATGACCACATAAATAAACAAATGCAGTAAAAGCAGCGTAATGTCAGTTCATGCATTGTATTAATGATAATTTTGTCCTTTTTAGCAAGTAATATTACACCATATTTTCGACATGATTGTAGTGCATCCACTTTGACGTGATATCAAAATTATTTTTTTGCTGTGAAACCTTGTAAGGCCATTTTGCCGACAACCGAAATCCGCCAAGGCAAACCAACAAAATAAATAGGTAGGTGAAATTCTCCTCTACCCGATTGTGTTTTAGGTTTGCGAATGTAGGTTTCGGTTCGTGAGAAAATGGCCTTACAAGGTTTGTTTACAACATGGAGTTGAGGCCTTTTCAATTGTTGGTCTAGAATTGCTTGTATTTACTTGACATCTAAACTAGAAAGAAAGTTCCTATGTTCGCTATCTTTGTTTAGGTGAAAGAGATTTATTGAGTGGTGCATTGCACATTTCATAATTCATACATCATGCGGCGTTAGTGTGTCAATACATTAAGTCTTGAACATTATCTCATGAAGGTTTTGTATGAACAAAATAAGTCTGAACAAGTCGCTTGTTTACTACACGCTGTTGTTAAAACATACATTACAGCTCTCGTAAGCATTATCTACATATTTGTTTCATATGCCATATGTTTTGTGTGTATTGAAACCCATTGATTGTCCGTTTTCACCGTAATGGATAGTGCCACTCAAATCGATGAGATAATTGCTCTGGGCGACTTCAATCTAGCTGGTGTTTCGTGGAAACCATCTTATAGCGGCTGTCTCTATTCAGATCCTGAAGGTCTTTATTTCATTTAGCCTTTAGGATATGGCTATATATTACCAGCATCAAGGTAATCTCAAAACAATTACGTAAAGCTTGAGTCATTTAATGCCTGGACGTACTGGAATCGGATCTGGAATGTTTTGACAGCAGTTTGTTTTGAAATGTTTCCTCTATCAGTGCTGAAAAGTACGGCACGATTCATTTTGTTTGAAAAAAAAAGTTATAGGGTTACGGTATGTAATGTGGGTCTAGTCCTTTCATTCGGCCTATCACGCAAATAAATAATTAATTAAGGAATGTTACACAAAAAATAAGGAAAATATTGATCACTGATGATTGATAAATGTGTACCACACACAAATCAATTTATATCACAACATTTCAATACATTTTCAGCTCTCGTAAGTAATAAAACTGGTTGAGAATATCACTCTGTTCGGAGTTTTTAGCCGCCATGACTTCTAAGGTTAAGATGGGAAGGTTGCACTGACGATCATCAAATGGCCTGATTATGGCATTTATTGAATGGAATTACCTGATAATACACACTAGACGTAAAACTCACAGTTACTGTTTGAATATTTTATGTTTATTTTAATTGTTTAACAACGTTTTCACAAGTAAATCATGGACCCAACTTTAGGGACACATTTCTTTTCTATGTTCCTAACTTTGGCCCATGAAATTCATTTGACAGCATATAGCAATAAGAGTAACGTCAACAATGTGGTTTGCATTTGGATGATAAGGAACGAACAGGAAGGGAGATTTTTTCTGCCAAATCTGTATAATGAACATCACAATGTTTTGATTTAGATATTCTGCGGTCGAAAGACGATAAGCGAAATTTTTAATTTTTAATTTTTAACTTGAGTGATTTAATGTAGTTTTCGTAAAATTTTCTCTAAGAAATGTTTTGAGGAATGAAGAGTATTAAGTTAACAGTGATAGTGATAAAAAAAAATACATAAGAAAACGTTACCAAGAGCGTTTTTTTTGAGAATCAAACAGGATAGGACGAAGTTGCATCCATAAATAGACCCAATTTGGGGACAATAGACCGATATTACATACATTTCCCTGGTGAGTTTTTGTCTTAAAAAAAGTAAGTTTTTCAACTTTTTGCGGTTCCTGATAGCAAACGACATGATAAGCATATCTAAGCATACCATTTAGCAGTAGAATATCGTTTGCAGGTAAATTAATTGATGAGTTATGATTAAAAACGTAATCTATGGCTGCATATTAGACCGAGGTTAGGGACGTATACCCTACTTGATGGAAGCCGCGAACCGAAAATAAATTTTGGACGCCCACTTGGAAAATCCAACGTGGTCAGGTTCCAAAATCGCGAAGTCGTTGAAATTGCGCATTGTTCTCAAACGTTTCAGTGAGTGGCATACTATCGATCGACGTTGTAGTGGAAACAAGGATCAGAAGCTGCATTTGAAGATGTTGAGAACGGTTAGGGCAAACTCAGGGTTGTCGGATTATGATATTGCCAAGAAATGTAATGCCCGTCAGAAGGATTTCGATCGAAGCAACCAAACAGGACACTGAAGCAGAATCTAGTGACTAAAAGACGTGTCCGGAAGTTGTACAATGATGTTATTACAAAGTACGAAGGATGCATCCTCATGTATGACGAAATGTACGTGAAGATGGATTGTAGGCCCCGGACAAAAGCACTACACAGCAAAAAATTAAATTTTAATGTTACATCCAAGAGGATGCACTTCAATCATGTCGAAAATCTCATGTAATTGTTATGGCCACACAAATAAACAAATGCAGTAAAAGCAGTGTCAGTTCATGCACTGTATTAATGATAGTTTTGTCTTTTTTGGCAAATATTATTACACCATATTTTTGACACAATGCCACTTTGATGTGATATCAAAATTATTTTTTTTGCTGTGTATAAAGCCACTAGCAAGTTCAAATTCGTTTTTGCCGACAAATTTGGTAGAAAGCTTATGATCTTGCAAGGTATTTGCAGCTGAGAACAAAAAACCCAGGTTTTCGTAATAAACAAGACTATTGATCCCAAAATATACAAGCAGGAGTGCATGAAAAACGTATTCTTTCGTACATTAAGGTTCACAATGGACCTAAAAAGTTTTGTCTTGATTTGCCAAGCTGCCACTACAGCGGAGAAGTTCTACAGTGGTATCGAGACAACGGGGTAGATTTCTTCGAAAAATACATCAATCCACCCAACTGCCCTCAATACTGCTCAATTGAGAAATATTGCGCAATTGTCAAACAGAAGTTGACGAAGAGTGGAAAGATGACACGGGATGCGACAGAGATGAATAGATGGTGGAACAAAACAGCCGCTCAAGTTAGCCAACAGAGTGCCCAAAATATGATGAGTGGTATTCAAAGAAAAGTTCGAGATTTCATAAAAACCAAATCGGAATAAATTGCAATAAATGACCCCCGTTTTGAGTACTCAACATTTTTCTTTCATTAAGATGGTTCCGAGATGCACCCGGTTTTTTGCGTCCAGATATTAAATGACTCAAGCTTTAGTCAACTAGAACAATCATAGCTTGAACCTCTGTTTAGAAAGCGCTTAGGACGCTACTCCATTTAACTTCACGACAAGTTCTCCACTAGTAAAGCAACCCGGGAAAATCTTTACTATTGATATCTAAAGTTGATGTGGATTAGCATTACAGAAGAGGTTAAATATCAAGAAATAATACCAAAACATAGCATGCCGAATACCATATTAAAATCAAATGCTGATATTTGCATATCAAACAAATACCTACGCTTTAGCACTTTGTTATTAATTGGATACCGTAATTGATTAATTTGCTATTGGAACGATATTGCAGGAACAAATTTTAAATATTATTTCTTGATACTATACCTCGTATATCGTGCTAATTCATATCAATTTCTGATATCACTTAGATACTTTCATCTACCCGTGTGGTTTCTAATCATCCTCCTTTGGTTGTCACAGTTGAAGATAATCACGTTTGGAATGTTGACGATATTTATAATCACGGTTACAAGAAAGCCGATCACATAGTAGGTCTACCTAGTATAGGTTCAATGCTGTCTAGCAAACGAGATGTTGATAATTAAACACTTCATTCGAGCAGTTCAAAATGACGTTTGACAAACTATAGAATGGTATACAACTCGAAATTCAATAAAATAATATTTTGAGATTGTTTCTTCGAGAACCACGAGAAAAGTAGCCAAAATGTGTGACTAATTTGTTCGTCCAGCTTTGTGCTGGTAGAATCGCTGGTAGAAAATCACGCCTAAACTCCTTGACAAAGTGGTCCGTTAATGCATAATCACAGCGTTGACCGCGGATTCGAAGTTATTCGACTTAGTATTCATGGAGCCTCTTCTCTTTTATTGTGACAAGGCTTTATTTCCAGGTCGTTCTATCACTACTTATCTGCTGTGCTACTTTTATATTATATTAGTGTTTTAGAGAAAGCGTGGCCTGAAAGGTTTCAATCAGACTTGTCAACAGCAAGCTTGCTTTGGCTCATTTCGCTATAAAACATGTAAACTAGAATTATGAAAAAGCAAATCCACGCCAACTGACGAATCTATCAAACTTTAGCATTATTATTTGTTGGGGGAAATTCAACATCATGATATGTTGAAAGTGTTAAAGTAAATTAAAACAAATCGTTTTTTTCTGTCCATAATCCTCGACGAGAAATAACGATCTTTCTGGACGTAAGTTCTGATTAAAATAATTGAAACTTGGTAATTTTAAATTTCAAAATTGAAAAGTTAACACTCATAAGTAATTCAATTAAGTATTACCTACTACGACGGCACCAGTGATTGAGTTGTAAGCAGTGATGGAAAAGTTTACAAAAACTCACTATGGCTTGCTAATTTTTCCCTTCTTAAACTTTGTGCAATGTCATGAATTTTTCCAACGATGGTTGAGAGCGTGGCATTTTTTCTCATCCCACAGTGGATCTGTGGGCTGAGGTCATTGAGATTTTCTAAGGTGAAAAATCTCTAGTCACGTTTTCCTTGGCAAGGGCAGTAGAGCCGGTTGTTCAGACACATGTCGGGTCCGGTTGAAGTCGGTTCCCAGATGTCGGTGATTGGCACTTACATGTCGGAACAGATACCAAAGGAAAATAACCTAGGAAACGAATTCTAGAAAGAGGTGGAATTAGGACATAACAGCATTTGTAAGCAATTACTTTTTTCGATAATTTCTAGAAATTCAAGGAACGCCCACGCAGACCATCATAATCATCGGGAAGGGGGAGTCTGCCCCTAATGGAAGGTCATGTTGATTTGCGTAAGCGAGTCTTAACTTTCTAGAAATCATCGAGAGAAGTTTACATAAGCTGTTACGCCCTAATTCCAGTTCTATCTTGAATTATGTATAACTACGTAGCCAAAACGATGCACTATAGATACGCACCTTTCTCTAACCAAAAGGTTTTCATGATGTGTGTAATATAATGCAAGAATGGCACATAGGATAGAGTACTACTTCGGCATATACGCCTATTTTCAACTAACCCTATCTATTAACAAAATCTCCGCTGCTGTTACCTATGTGGGGACGCATAGGTTAACACGGTTCTAAAAACAACAATGGCCACTCAGGAAATTTGTTCCAGAAATATTATTTCAATAGTAAATTAAGCAATTACGGTATCAAATCAATAACAAAGTACTAAAGTTTAGGTCTTTTTATGATATGCAAATATAAGAATGCGTTTTTATAATGGTATTCGGCATGCTATTTTTGGGAGATATTTCTTGATATTAATATTTAATAAAATATAACAGGATAAACGGTCACTGCAAGCCCCATTTCGTTGATTCATTGTGCAATTTAAATTATTCTGTTCAATCGCCGGGCAGCAATCATTGATATGTGTATTCAGTCTAACATGAGTAAAGCTAACTCTTTAACCACCAATAGGGCCTCTTTGAGCCTGTTGGTGCTCACAAATTAAGTGATATTGCCAATTCGGAGAAAAATAGCTACCTGCGTAAGTTTTGTTGATAACCGTAGCTTTAAAAGTATCCTCTTCCTGGAGTCCGAGAGTGTTAAAGTGACTATAATAAAAAAAAAAGTACGTTCCTGGTTTTCAAATGTAATGCTTATTTTCCTCTGAATTGACAGTCCTATAATATTAGAATATTTTTGTTCTACACTTCATTCAAGCATCGTATTGAAGTTATTGACTGAAAGATTCAGCATTTAATAGTTCCTTCAAAGACTGTAAACATTAAATACATTTTGTTCATCTTTCGAACTGATACCTAGTCAACAGACCAAACGTGTGCTTATTTGTTGTCATCAATTCTACAGGAGTGCAAAACCAAATACATAGATTCCCAGAAAAAACTTGGGTGGGTATTGTAAATTAAGACGCTTTGCTAGTAAATCCATCGGTAGTGAATATCGGTTTGGTGCGTAGGTAACAATACTGCTACTTTCAGACTATAGCTTATATTACGCAGCATAGACGAGATATAGGTACGCTTGCATCAATCTGCGATTAATAGTTATGGCATTTGATGTCAGGTTTATCTATGAAATATACCATATAGTCTGAACGCAACATAAGCCAAGTTCATTTTTTTATGATTTGTATTTTTAGATATCGTATTTTTTGGAAAGCCTAAAGCCAAATAAAACAATGTGATTACTTATAAACAAATACAATACAAGGTTTTCATATTTTCAATGATTTATTTCTCATTCATTCAAGACTAATAGTAAATGGTACATCCATACTTGTTTTTGTTTTGCTTTTTATCAATGATGGTAGTTTGGTTGGTTTTAATATTTTTATTTAAATGAATTGAAAATGCTCCATCCAACCGTGAATTTTAAATATATGCTAGCATTTTTTTTCCCATAAATATGAATATATCATTTAATGCTAATGCTAATTTTCTTGTATAGCGCGTGACTTTTGTATGCAGATAGAATATCAAAATGACAAATTTTCTTTCAGTATAATCATATTTATGAAATACAATCGTCAGCTTGAAAGGAAATGGTCAAACATCCGCTCTTGAGTCTTCTGCTCTTCATGCTACTAAACTCAACATTCGACTAGAAAATACTCTACAAAAGATAATATAGCATTGAACTTCTGAGGTTCAAATCAAAAATAGGTTACTAATGAGGGCAACTGACGATAATTGCAACAGAAAACTACCTTTTGCTAGTAATCCTTAAACTTAGATCTTTGTCAAGGTTACTCTGACCCTCTGTGTAATTTCAATTATAATCTTGGTAAATTTAATAAAAGTGATCCGAACGAAAAACTTGAAACATCGATTCAATTGGTGCAGCAGATACGGTCAAAGTTTGACTTGTGATTTACCATTGCTCATACAACGCAGAAACTTAAAACTAATTAACGAAGCCGAGTTTAAACTACATTGTATTTATTTTTTATGTAATTGGTTCATCAGTTGTTGGCATCATTGATTTGTTCTAATCGCAGGACTCAGGAATAATGCTTAATAGTATGAATTTTAGTTGAATTCCGGAACTGGGGACTAAAACGAAATAGAAAGAATAAATCAGAACAAAAATAAATTGATTAAACATAAGCGAAAGTAATCGAACACAAAGTCAATCCATAAAAAAATAGAAAAAATAACAATCAAACAAATTATCAAAACCACAAAAAAACGGAAACAAAAAGAAGAATCTTAGGTTACAAGGGTACAGTAGCCAGGTTGCTTGTTTATAAAAAAAACACTGTCAATATGGAGGGTAAGCATGAATGAAACGATTATTTATAAAGTACCTATTGCAAGTGAAAAAAGCCTAATATAGTTTCAATAATAAAGTGTTCTTAAATGTTATTATTATTTTAAAAAATGTAGTGTTACAACTGTGTCAACTTCATCTTCAAAATAAGATATATTTTTAAACTGTGTGTCTCTATCTGAATATTAGCATTACTTACACTAACAAATCTTTTATTCCTCTAAAATCATCAAAAGAGTGGAAGAAAAGCCTGGTGACAAAATACTTCAATACTAAAGAACTCAAAATTGTCTTATCATTTTATGGTAAGTCAGTACCTTTCAAACATATAAATATAACTGAATCTTCCCATGTTAGGCAATGCTTCAAGGTCAGCGGTGTGCAATTTTCTAATTATTTTGACGTGATTTGCTTACATTTTGTACGTACATTGTAAATATCAGGCGTGAGTTACTAGCTTATTATGTGTTTTCAATTAGTACAAAATTCGATTACTTATAAAAATTTCACTCTCTAACTAAATACAAGCTACTTCTAGCTAATTGCAATCAATATAATTATATTCCAAACCAAAGTTTACGTTAGTGAGATGAATCTATTGCAAAATTGTGAGTAAGCAATTGTAATAGCGTGAGGTTTAGTCAATATTAGTAGCGGTGATGGTTGAAGTATTGGGCTGTGCAATTGCTGCTGCGATGTCCCCATAATTCTCGTCATCGTTTGATGTTGGACTCTGCGAAATGTGTAAAAAAGTGATTTTGAAAGTGATCAACTGCCAAAGAAATGGTGTTCTACTTTTCAATCATGCCGTGTTCTGTACAGCGTGTTTTGTTAAAAAGTTTTGTTTGCGTTTGATTAAAGGTGACTTTATATTAGATGTTACTAATGAATGCAAGGACAATCCTTTTGAAACTCAAAGTACAAATTGAAATCCTAAAGGCACTCTTTTTTTGGAAAATAAAGACGGAGGAAACTTACAATCAGACAACTAAAAAACTTGAACTTTTTTTTCGTATTTACGTAGGTTTAGGGACTATTTGTTGAACTTTCATCTACCTGGCTGTACATGGATCATATTTGTTTCAATAAAACTTGTACATATAGTCCTATGAAACAAAATCAGAGGGAAGCAAAAATACCCAATTAATAGACGACGTTTATAAAGCAACCTGAGAACAGAACATATGATTGAACGATGAAAAGGACAAATCTACATTTTATATTACCAATCATCAATTGCCAATCGAAAGGCTTGTACAGTTTTAGCTAGCTATAATTTCACCAAAATTTAAAAAATAGGGTCTGGAAGAATGCTACATGGAAGAAACGCAATACAGCTCTAGGAAGCTAGGCTTGCGGCTGACATTGGACAAGAAAGGGAAATTCTTCACTCGGTAGACGAGACTTTCTCAATAAAGAAGGAATTCTCTCGAACCCGATTTTACCTGTGACGGTGGTGTAAGTCCCACTGGGTGATCAATTTGCTTCAAATAATCCTTGTCATCAAATATCTTAACACCGCCGCCTCCTGGTTTGTGCTTGATGTTTTCGAGTGAGCCCACTTTGCTCTCGGCCTTGATGTCCAACTTTTGATTGACAATCTATAAATATAAAATATTGACCAAAACATTTGAATCACTATAGATTACACATTAAACTCTTACATTTGCATAAATAAGTTATCAAGTCAGAATTTTCGGCTCCTTCATAGAAAAGTCTACTTTTGGTGTTTTGAAGGAATTAGTGTCTAACCGAACAACTGTTTCCTGCAATTGTGCTTTGTTGCATTAGTGCAGGTGCAATGTTGACTGGAAGCAATTGTGAAAGCTTTTTTTATTTGCCATAAGTATTTGTATCGTCGCTACGTATGATACAATCACGCAAAATAAGTATACAACTCCATCTGGACCCCACATATCGAGCAAATCAACGCATGATCAGTTTTATATCCCTTCTAAAGATGTATTTGGGTTTTATCCATTTCATAAAATGTGTAAGTCTCAGCCACCTCAGTCAGGAGCACTTCTGAGACTCCCTGACCTCAATTACCTCAGGGTCGGAACGCATATCGATTGCTGTTCCGCGGGGCAAGGAATAATCGCACGTGACACACAGAAAAAAAACTTCACAAGCACTTCACTACTCAACTTAAAAAAATTATTGCATGTCCTCGGTCGCCGTTCGCTTTATCTCTGGAGGTCCTTCGTGCGCTTGCTGTAATTGTACGGGGTGGCGATGGCGAGCACCGGGTTACACGTCCTGGGCCTACGAGTTGGTTACGTACTCGGGCCGGCAGACAGCGACAATGTAACCTTCTGGTACGTCTACCGGACCTTCACATAGTACAGGATCTGAACTAAATACAGCGGGGTCCTGCTATCCGTCTATCCGTGACTCTCTCCTCACACTTTTCACTGGTTGTCTTACGATCAGAAATGTTCAATTTCAAAGTTGAGTTAGTCATTGGGTCATTGCTCCAGGCTGTCGGTCAGTGAATGTGATTCAACATCCATTCAAAATGGCCATCTCTATCGCCACCTCTCATGGCCTCCCAACAGGCAGTTGTTCGTCCATCTCGGATTTTGCAATTTTCGGTGGGGTGGATTGCTGCGTTTTACGGTAAGCTGTACTATCTTTGCCTATCAGAGAGTTTGACTTCGGATAAAACTGCACAACACTGTAGTGTTCGTGAGTGTTACTATTATTTTTCTACAATTTAACGGAACTAAACACCACGATAATCTGAAAAAAATCCTCAAAACAAAGACGCTAGCACTTACATATGATAGCAACTCTCTTCCATCAGTGAACTCCAAACAAGCTTCATAAGGTTACCCTTTCTTATATTTGTGACAAATATTGAAATAAAATAATCAGCTATGTAAATGTATGCTAGAGTAGTCCAAAACAAGTCGCTGCTAGAATTTTAAACCTTGCATGGCTGACCCCAAAACAGAAACACCCACTCTAAATTTAAAACCACTTGGTACACGGGAAGGGGTGCCGCTAAAGGCTTGATGTTTGAATTGTAAAAATCGGCAAACTGTACATGGGGAACGAGTCACTTTCACATTTATAGGTGGCACTTTCACGGTGTGAACCTTTGTATAATTGGGAACAACTTAACTGCAAACTGGAAGTCAATTTGAGTTAACCCAGAACAGTTCAGTATCAACATTTCAAAGGGGCGTAATTGCATTTGTAAACAATGGCTTTAGCCGTCGATTTCTCGCGAATAAAAGCTCACTCATGAAAAATAATGACACCAGTAGGTAGAGGAATGTTTCCTCTACCAGCTAGCATTGTAATTTTGGAGAGGTGAGATTTCATTCGCGAGAAATTGTCATTGTTTACAAAAGCAATTACGCCCCTTTGAAATGTTGGCACTGAGTTGTTAATTTTTGAACTCAACACCACCCGCCTTACTTATGGTGAGGGCCAAACGTGTTATGTACGGTTTTACTTGGCGAACAAGCATAAATCTGAATCATCTTTCCAGAGGAATGTTTTATCCGTAGGCGGTGCAGGGTCGAGGAGTTCACAGAAAGTTAAAAATATATATGCGGAGATGTTGAATGAGAGCGTGGGAGAACTTTTTTTTCCATAGATGGACTAGGATACAATTGCTCGATTCTGGATCGCCAGCAAAACTGAACTTTAAGTTATTCTTACCCACGAGCAGCTCAATTTTTGGTGCAAACGGCCAATCAAGTGCAACGGAAGATAGATCAGATGCAACTCAGCGACGGTGTTCAGATCCTACAAGTTTTACGTTTCAAGCCACAGAACCCACGACGATTCATCTGGGATCGTGTTACCGAGGAAGAACTAAACTTAAGTGTTTTGTGGTGTTTCATGTGCCGGAAACATTCTTCCGCTAATGTACATTAGAAATTTGATGTACATTGGAGGCATTTGGTGAGATCCTTCCATTTTACTTTATAATAAATACCATTATTGTTACATTCAAGCTTGCAAATACTCATTTCAGCTAAATGTTTTTCGGAATAATAAAACCAAAAGATGGTATAATGACATGTTTTACTTATAACTTACAAGAAGAGGTTACAAAGTATGCGTTTGTAACATAAAACCTGTAAATTTTGCTTTCTATGAGTCACAATCAGCGTGAGTGAGTGAGTGAGTGAGTGAGTGTGTGTGAAAAATCGCTGATTGTGACTCTCATAAAGTGAAATAAACAAGTTTAATATGTCAAACACATTCTTTGCAACCTCTTCTTGTATCTTACCAATTCAAAATATTATCATAGTATCTAATTAGGTATATCATAATTAAAAAAAAAACATTGTTTTAGCTGAAATGAGTATTTGCAACCTTGGTTATATTCACTCTTACATAGCTCGGAGCGTTTGGTAAGGTATGTACACGCATTTTTTCACTACATGGTATGCATAGCTGTTTAAATATATTTATTTAAGCTCGAATTATATCACAGAATCATCTTTGCCGCAAATGCAAAGCAGTACTCATAAAATTTCTTAAATTTTGTTCGGTACTTTCTTTGCTGCATTCATTTGGTAAAATATATTGTTAACCGAAAGTTTTGTAAAATGTGGTGTTTTACCAACTTTTCGCAATGAAAAATGCTGAATTTATGTAATTTACAGAAGTTTACCGAAAACTGTACATACAAATTTACAAACTGTAAATGGCTTCAATTCTGCAAAACTGTAAAAAGTGTGGCGAACTATACTGTAAAAATATTGTTGTATGTATGGAGCTTTTGTAGGTTTTGTTATGAATGCAATGCAATGAATGCAAATGATTTTCCATGCCTGATGGAAAATGTTCCCCTCAGCTGAAAATTAGCAATGTGTGCGCTTGTTTTCATCATTGAGATTTTCCACAGTTGTTGGTTCAGCTCCCAGAGTTTGTTGTCGATAACTTTGTCCGGGTTCTCAGCAGAACACAATTTGTATACGTAGGTGTTTTACTATCAAAAACACACAAAAAAAAACAATAAACTGTTAGTAATAATCTTACGGAACGGTATTGTAAACTTTACCAATCATTCAGCAAAATTTACAATGCGGAATGCAGTAAATTTTGACAGGTAGGGGAAATGTTGGCTTTGGCAATACCTTAACCTATTATCGTCAGGGGGTAAACAAAATCCTAGAGCACTCAAATTTGGCAAATAGTTGCTCTGAAACACAATGTATCCACATGCCAAAATTGAGCTCTAAAGGACGTTGTTTACCCCCCTGACGATAATAGGTTAAAGTATTGCCGAAGCCAACTTTTCCCCTATGTAAAATAACAAAAAATTATCGAACCGATTACCGATGTTCCATATTCGGTAAAAAATTACAATATAATGCAAAAAATCTTAATGCCTTGATCGCTTTGATGTTTTTTTTTTTCAGATATGCTGCCACCATTAATGTTGACATGAAACATGATTAGGCGTTATCCAACCTAATTAATTTCCAAGCTGCTTTCTCGTACTGGCTGCGCTTTTATTAGATAAGATTAGATTAGAATAGGACGAAAGGTCGAATGGACAAAAGGTCGAATGGACAAAAGGTCAAATAGGAAAAATAAAGAACGAATGGACAAAAGGTCTAAACGGACAAAAAGCCAAAATGGCCAAAAGGCGAACGAACTAAAGGTAAAATGACAAAAGGTCGATAGAACGATAAAAGGACGATAGACAAAAGGTCGAATGCTCAAAGGATGAAATGGACAGTAGTTCTTCTTTAACATGCGTTGTTCTTTGAAAGATAAAATAATAGATGAAAATAGTAAATGTAATAAACATTTCAACTTAAATGCTTTATTATTATTTCTCACTCCTTGATTTTATTTCTTCTTCATAACACGAATATCCCTTTGAATGAAAGGAGCGATTGAAAGTAGGAGCCGCTCAATAATTATATTGCAATTGTTCTGAATCAAAAGGGTCTCTTAAGGGATTTTCGTTATCGAGTTACTTTCTCTTGGATAACATTTCTCGCTGCAATGCGTACGCTAACTAATCAAACATTTTACTATATTGAATTGGAAAAATATCGGAACATTGGTTTACTTAACTGTAGGAATACAACGAGAACATCGATGAAGCGAATCGATCGTCGCAGTTAGGTCCTTATGATTCTGAATGATATATTCCACTTTTGGAGGTAATTACTTCATGAGTCGTTTTTGACAGGTTAAATCTATTGAATACACTCCAACTGAAAATGCTCAAAAGTTATTTCTCAGTCTTTGAGTCGACTCTTTTTTTATGATATGAACAGTCAAAAATTTCAAAAGGTTCTGTCTACTTTGATCGATTCTCTTCATCAACTTATTTTTTTGTTAATAACTTAGCTGTAAAAAACCTTCCTTGTTGTGTTTGACGTTCTGGACTCTAGATTAAAACCTCCTTCATCGAACTGAAATTGTGGCAGAAATTGCGCGATATCTGTTTGTACAACAGGAATCAACAAAAGAGGACGTCGATTAAACGAATAGGTCAAAGTAGATATGGAAATTTACAGTGGGGAACGTTGGGTGATATGTGCCCTCTAAGGAAATGATCGATTTGCACTACATTTTAATCATAAATAAACATTCTATTTCAGCACATTCATTAGTCTGAATACCCTTCATGAGGTTACCAAAAATTTCATGTGAAAATATATATCCATCACCGAGAAAATTATATTACAAAAAAAAACTTCTCAAAATAACGTTTTTATTTTTCGTGGGTAATAGCGTAACTGGCAAGGGTAATATGGGTCTTAGTGTTATGCTTTTTCCTAGATATTATGTAGGTTGCATACATTCATGCACTATTCGTACATTTGTATTGCGGGAAGTATACATTTAGGCTGCATTTAAAACACTTTTATAAGGTTCTCGCTATCTGTAGCTCCTGTTTTACGTAACTCATAACAGAAATTTAAACGTCAACGGATGTTTAGGAACACAACACAGCGCATATTGCCCCACTATCAGATCAGAACTTTTAGCATAAAAAACTCTAATTTTTGATCGAAAAACATTCTGATTTCACACAGACACTAAAGTGGTAATGTAGCATGTTTTTTTTTCAACTAGTTTATTTTTTTTGGCTCAAATGTCCACGGAGCCGAAAACCATTTCATAATTATATAATTACAAAAAAATATTAATGAGGGACATTTTTATCAGTTCTTCTTACTCTTACTTGGAAGTGACTCGAGCTTAGCTGCCGCTTTCCCCCGTGCCCTCAACACCTTTGCTTCTTCCAATTGTTTTTCCTTCAGCAGCTCTCGCCGCTTGGCCTCCGCTTCGTAAAGTCCACATCTCGAATTTGTGGTAGTAATGCGCATCATGTTTCTCAGGCCCTTGCATCCTCTCCATTGTTATTCTCGCTGTCCGGGGATGTCACAGCCATCACCATCACCTCATCTTCCCGACCTTGACCGCTTCCTCGTTTGGCGATGCACTTTCACTCACTACACCAGCGTACGTTCTGGTCTCTTCCTTATTCCATTGATGGTTTTCTTCTTCCGTTCGTTGTTGTGCTGGCTGCTTCCAATCCTTCCGCATGGGCAGGAATTTATCCACACAAATTGTGGCTTTCTTGATAGAATATGTTCCCCTTTCTATTAAGGAAATGCATATATAGACCCAAGGCAGCTGGGAAATTCTCCCTAACAACGTGCTTTACATCACCGTATTTCGCTAACACCAATCGCTATCCGAGACTTCTGGTGGGAGGTCGTACACTCTTACTTATTGAGCTGTGTCCCCAGCAGGCGACATACGACAATGAAAAGTTTATTGTTCACGGTTGTTTAGCAGACAATGAAGCACCAAATCTTCTGATTTAAACTTGATAAACATAGAATTTCCTCCACAATGCGATATGTAGCGATCATCTGAGTGGGATCCGCGTCTAGCACTATCACGAAGTTTGCAATTTCATACATATATGATCTCGCCGAGCCTTGTGCGAAGCTTATAGTGAGCTTTATTTCAACGGACATATCCAGTTCTTTTGCGTCCAACGGGTCTACGGCAAAAGCGGACGTACTTCAAACAATGAGTGCTTGTGTCGTCTGCTAAGAGCGAACAGGTAATGCAGCAAGTTAATTCAAATATCAATTCAAGTTGAAAAATGCATTAGGTCCTGAGTAACATTAACAGATTCTCTTCGTCGGCTTTCTCTTTGAATCCTCACGGCCATGTTGAGACATTCCCAGCTAATTATATATAAAAACACGACAAAAAACTGTCCAGTACCCAAGTTATTAACGAAAGAGGAAGTCGATGAAGAGAATCGATCAATGTTACTTAGGACCTAATGCATTGTTCAGTTTGAATTGTAAGGAATGATCTTACAAACCGTTGAACAAATCTTGCATCGAAAGGCACTCAAATAAACTTTTATAATTTTTATAGATTAGAATAGCATTTAACCCCAAAATACTACCTTTTGGTGCAGTAAAAAGTTGACCAAAGTGTCTATTAAGCGAAATATTGTAGTGGCAAGTATTACCCCATCAACGCGTTTTACACCTTTTCTCCCTATTCTTGTCAATCAGCGTTCGTGCTTCTATTAGCATTTTTTCAGTGTCACGCCTTTATACATTGTCAAATAGGAGGAAGAGGCATAATGAGCAGGTTAAGCACACATGCGTTGGTAACCTAAAGTCATAAAATTTAAAATTTTAGGCATTTATATTTCAATATAATCTTTTTCGTTCAGGAGCTGATGATTAAAAGCTAGAAATTTGTTGATTAGGACTTTAAAAATTACAGACAATCAAGGGTAGCATATTTTAGAGGCACGTGGAAAGTTGGCAAAGCACACTCATTGAGCATATCTACAAAAACGGGTAATTAGGGTACAAGACAGTACCATTGGAACTGAATAATATTAAACATACTCTAATGAGTAGTAAACAATTCATAAACCTAATAAGAAAGCATATTTTATATAAGAAAAAAATTAAATTCTTATGCATTTCATGATGATCAATCAACACATTCACGAAATAAAACACTGGTTTAGAAAACCCTTTCTACCATTATTGGAGGAACTGGATCAGCTGCCGTAGGAATCGCAAAGGGGATCTTGCAACAAATATGCCCATTTCGATCTGCTTATTACAATTATTCTTAACTCATTGTATTTAAAATATTGAATATTGATCGCCTCAGGTTTATTGATCAGATGTTTGAAATATAACTTAATATTGATTTCCAGAAATTAAATAGGAAAAAAAAATTATTAGAGTAAATGATTGATGCTCTTTAGACCCTAGATAGAGAAATATAGGGTAAGTGATCCAGTTATTGCATATACTCCGGCTATAGCATAAGCATATAATCTCAATGGTACCAGTTGTTGGCCCTACCCATTTAAATCACATAGGTATCACATGACTGGTACAGCTATTTTTAAATAGTGCCATAATAAGTGCACTTCTCCTACGCGATGTGTTATGCTAATCCGATCGATCATAGATTTAAAAGGAGAGCCTAGGAGTGAAATAAGTTGATTGAGCTATCCAGAATTCAAAATCCACTGACACCATGAAACAAAAAAGGCAAAGATATTAGTTTCCGTAATTTATAGTTGTCTTAATCAGCGGTAATCCGTTAAACGATAGATTTTTTTTTAATTTAACTGAGTTCATCAAAGCATAGCATCTAAGCCGCTTAAAAACTATATACAAAATAATTGATGAAAAGGCACCAGCTGTGTACAATCAACACGCAAATTACTGATAGTTTGAAAAGCAAAGCATAAGCGGTGAGTTTATTTGCTTAGGTATGATATGAACTTATGAATAAATAAATATAAATCAGAATCAAATGAATAAATTTGTCACGAAACGAATACTATACGACACATGGATGTCTAGATGCTGCTCGCTACGGCTTTCAATGCGCATTATTTTAGCGATCAATACAATCATTACTTACTGGTCTTCTTTTTTGCTCAACATTGATGGCACTTCCAGGCTTACGAGAATATTCAAGATATATGCATTATGATACGTATAACGAAAATGTGTGTAGCATAGAACGAGTTATTAAGAAGAAGGTAAAAAGAAGATACAATAAAATGAATAGAGCTGCAACGTTGTTCAATTAAATGACTGTTAGATGTTGATGTCAAATTTAAAACAAACGTACGCGTTTAAAGCACATTTGAAGCTGATGGGCCTGGATTTGTACGGGTGTATTTTTTTTTACTTTAGTTTATGATCGTTGTGCTTCTCGTCAACATTCTACCAGCTAATGAATGAATAGGCAGCTCCATACCGACGATTTTTGGGTGTGTTTTCAAATGCATGAATCGTATCATGGATCTACTCTTTGCCGTTTAACGTCGAGCTCATATTTTTTGGTTGATTGGCGAAATTTTATGAAGCGAGCTAAATTCAAGACCAACTACTTTGTTAAGAGCACGGCCAAGATATACCATAAAAGAATAAGACTAAATTGAATATATTGTTTAGTGTTTTCTGCTTTGTTACGCCCCGCAAATAATCGCGATGATGAAATATGATCAAGAACGGTGAACTTACGGTGGCTAGAGGCAATGTGATTCCTTTAGAGGATGAGTTGGCTTTGATTGTAGCATGCAGTGTGGAGAAACCAATTACTGAAACTGCAAAGTATTGGGTTGCGCAATTCATGCTGCTTACGAAAATGACCATCGCTTATTTGTACTCTCAACTACGACAATTTTATCGGCATTCGTGCTCTACAACAAGTTAGCCTCTTCTATGAATTGGCCATTACATTGTTTAACACATCAAGAAAGTTAATATTTTTTCACCCTTAAACTGAATTCTCACTCAATTGTATTGCTCTTTCACAGATTATTTTCCATTTTACAAATTATTTCTAAGATCAAAAACTTCCACCGCATCTGTCAAATGAACAAGAATTTAAGATTCGCCTGCAAAAATAATTCAAGATTGTCAATGCACACTTGTATGCTGGCGGTGAAGTCTTCGATATAACCACTAGATGGATTTTTTTATTTAAGATCCACTATTACTGGTCACATCATTGCACGCTGCGTCGTGGAGCATAATATCATAGCCCTTATTAAAAAAAAAAAACAAACAAGAAATCGTTAGAACGGAAAATCGCATCTACTTATTTGCTTCAAATTGCTGTACGCGGGGTCTTGGAACGCGAATCTGAAGTCGAAATAAGTTGGCACTCTAACGCGAGTTTTAGTTCAACTCGGGTTCATGACTGATTATAACTTATCTTTTTTTTTTCAAGACCATAAGATATTTGTTGATAAAAAAAATTAAAAATTATTGAGACGATCATCGAACGTCAATTAAATGCATCATACTAACCTACCTAACCTCTCCTCAACTACCGTTTTAAGTGCAATATTATCGTAGTCCATTTAGATAAATGTATTTTATTAATTCCTTAAGGAAACTTGCCAAAAACCCCACTGAAAACCTGTCAAAACCTAACCTCTCCTCGACTACCGTTTTAGGTGAAATGTTATCGTAGTCCATCCAGATCAATTTATTATATGAATTCCTACAGGAAAATTTCCTAAAGCCTGTCAAACAACGACGAGTTCAATAAATGAGATCCCATCTGTTTTCTTCATGGGCCAACAGTGTAAACGATCGATACTGGGTACGTCTTTTCTTTACCTTAATGTCTCCTCCACCAGGCTGATAACCCAGATTATCCTTGGAACCAATCTTCGGTCTTGCGCGATCCTTGAAGTCAGTTTTAAGAGTTTCAATCTTTTTGTCTCCGCCTCCAGGCTTATGGTGAGCATTATCCAGCGATCCTATCTTAGGTTTGGCGGTCCATGTCAACTTTGTGGTGATGATCTGGGAGGATGATAGAATAATTGTATTAATGATGGTTTATTCAGTTATCAGACCAAAATCATATCACAATGTGAAACAAACAATTAAAGTGCGAATGAGTTCATGCAACTCATGATTACATTATAAAAGCTACATAGTAATGCTCACGAAAAGGCTCGTCGAGTGAATTTGTGCGGCCCGCGGAAAGCTGTTGACCCATTGGCTGGCAAATCACTTCAAAGATGCTTTATAATACCATCCTCGCACTATCCAAAGTGTAATTTTTTTACATTCTTATTCACATTATAGCTATTCACACAGTTGAGAACGTAGATGTTTACTATGACGGATCTATGGATTAATTTTGGTTAACTCGTCCAATTTTTAACAAAACATTAAAATAACGTGTTATCCTAAGATGAATAGGTGATTGTATCTTTAAACGATTAAATGTTCCATAAACCATAAAAAAAACATTTGATTTTGGTGTATGTTATAGGAACAGGGTGACGTCCATCTTCGAAAAGAAGCTTCTACAGAGAATTTAATAAAAAAAAAAAAAGATTCTTAAGAAGATTCCATAACAATTTTATTAATAGGATCAAAAAGAAGCTTCTTAAGAAGATTCCAAAAGAAGTTTCTTAAGAAGATTCCAAAGGAAGCTTCTTAAGTAGGTTCCAAATTAAGCTTCATAAGAAGATTCAATGATAATCTTCTTAAGATGATTTAAAAATAAGTCTCTTCTATATGCTTACACGTCGCTCCGCTCCTATAACTAAAAAACACGGGCAGGAGAGTAAATTCGACTAGCTGCACGTTGAGCGTTTTTTAAAGGTTTAAGAATAATTTAATTGCAAAAAATATACATTTCCGCAGCTTCCCAATCCTCAACCATCCACAAGCATAATCTTACCTTTTTATCACCACCCTTTGGAACATAGGCATCGTTTTTCGCCTCGATTCTTGGCGCTGCCTTGATGTCTATTTTTTTCGATTCTATTTTAACGTGCCCACCGCCCGGTTTGTGGGTAGCATTTTCCAACGATCCTATCTTAGATCTAACTACCTTTAAGTTAGGCGAAGGAGCTGCACCGACTTGTATTTTATTCATTGGTACCTCTGTAAATAAAATCGAGTTCGTTGAATAATTGCAGATCTTAGGAGGTATCGGTTCTAAAGTAGCTTACTTTTAATTAGCGGTTCGGATGGAGTTTCTGGAGTTTTAGCAGTAAGTCGTTGCTTCGAAGTGCTTCTGGATCGTGTTTGCGGAGTGATGCTGTCTGGTCGCCGTAGTGCTGGTATTTTGCTAGGTGATTTCAATGGTGAACCTGGAGAAGTTGGACCATTTCGATCCTGATGGAAAATGTAAAGAACAAAAAGTTGAATCACACTTTGATTACTTATTGATCCGCGATATCATCATCACCACAACCTTGAATGATCTTTTTAATGAAAATTTTACTCTATTGGTTTTCTTCGCGATTTTCTCTTTGATCATTGAACAGATAAAAGGACCACTTTCTCCCCGAATCTGGATGATGCAATCTACTGTATGTAACTGCACAAGAATATGTTTAATGCCGACGATAAAAACTGTTTAACTACAGGTAGCCAATATTCGTTAGCAGAGGAACAAGCAAGCAATGCCTTATTTCAGAGGCCAATAGAAGACTGAAAACCAAACCTTCTGTTACCGATTGTGGAGGCAAGCAGACATGGAAAGTGATTAATATCGCGTTGTCTAATGAAGCGCAAATCCAACCCACATTGTTTCCAATTGTATGCTCATAAACGACATTTTATTCGTTCAGGAGCAATATGGGAAACGAATTCGTATGGATCAAACTATCTCAATGCTACGGTTGATGAATCGGTATCTCTGTGATGACGATAGGTCTACCAATAACCACGCTTGTAGTTCAACGAAGTTAGAAAGCGCAACATACAGGAGGTGGAAGGTTCGATTCCAACTATGGTAATTGATCGTTCTGGACAGGAAATTTCCAATTAATATTTTAAACATTCGTCTACATGTTTTACGAGCCTTTTTTAGGTGTGCATTTTCATCGTAAACTGATGAAATATACATATGTGATTCAACTTACCCCACTGTATGGGGCAAGATGAATCAACACACACTGTATTTGTATCCTCATAAAAAGTTAGTTTTGTGGATCAAAACTATACTTTAATATTTTTTCATGATAGAAGACGCTTTTACGAAACTTTTGGTGTAAAAACATCCGGTTTATGTTACTTTATTAATTTTCCTAAGAGCCTAAAAGCTCAACTTTGAAAAAAAAACGTTTTAACTTGCCCCGGTGTACCTTAATTATTATTGTTTTTCCTCCTCTGTTCGGGACCTAACACTACTGCGACCAGTAATTTAATCTATTGTAGTTTATCTCGTGTCCTTAGTTTAGTGCATCACTATAGAGAAATGATGATTTTTTTTTTACAGTTGTCATTCTTACATTTATCGCAAGGATCCGACTATAATTGAAAGGTCCCGCTATTTATACCCAGATTTTTAATAAATGTTGGCCACTATAGACTCGTGCGTTTGTAAGAAAATTGAAAACAATGAAAACAATTTTTTACAAAAACTGCCTTAGACAAGCCAAAATTGATTTACATAAAAAAAATATTCACCATTGTTTCATATTGCCTTGGAGGTCTTTTGAAAGAAAGTATGTATGCAGAAAAAAAAATCGACAGTAGAAGGTTAAGCCGGCGCCGGTGGTGTAGTGGTAAGCGTGACTGCTTTCTAACACCCCGATGGGTCTGGGTTCAATCCCAGCCGAGGTCGGTGGGATTTTTCTGAGGCATAAAAATCTCTGGTCACGTCTTCCTTCGGAAGGGAAGTAAAGCCGTTGGTCCCGGCCAATGTGTGTTGAATGGGTGCGATATCCTACGCAGATGTGGAAGCTGGCTTCCTGCACATTCGATTGCCGTCAATGGATGACAATCGATGTCCGTCGGTGATTGGCACTAGATTGCGGAACAGAGACCAACGTTAAATAAAGGAAAAAAAGTAGAAGGTTAATACATTAAGATTCCGTTACTCACTTCAAATCACGGGAAAGAACTAGTTCTTCAGTTCATTCGTTCTTTTAGAAATCATAATTTGTCAAGCACTTTAAAAAAGTTGCTTGGAGTTCCTAACTAGAATTGAATGCAAATTATTACATTACTTTGTAGAAGCCTTATCTGTTATTAGATGCCTTCCAATTCATGTGTGCAAATGGTCAGTTCAAAATGGTGCTCTTTTTGTGCAGATATAAGTCTCGATTCCCAGGTTCAAACAATACCAAATGCAGGGCATTCGGGATTCAGGCGAGACAAGCCAAGCCTCAGAATCAGTGTCACATGCTCACTCTAACCTTTGCGCGCGTGGGGTGAACCCATACAAAAACATAACCAAAATCATAACCAACATAGGGTAATTGATTCTGGTTGGACCTATCCAAAAACTGATGAGGTTGGACCTATTTTTTCAATCGCTAGTTTAGTCAATCTTCGCTATTTTTTTTTTTTTTCAAAGATCACTTTACTATTATAAAAAACTCTTTTTCTTCAATTTGTATGGGTGTTTTATTGAAAAAAAACTTCAAAACAATTGAGTTTCAATGTGCTTTCAAAACAGTTCACTTTCCACGCATTAGCTCGTCATCATGCCTTACTTTCAAACATACAAAAAAGGAATATTTTTTACATTTATTTTTATTTTCATGCAGTATAATACTTCTTTAAGGTGTAAACAACACGTTAGTACGCCATTTATCCATTGGTTTCACTAAAATGTTTGAATTATTGACGAAATTCGAATAGATAAATATGATCATGGTTGGACCTACGTATGATGATGGTTGGACCTATGTGTTTCCTAAGACGGCCGCTAAGTGCGCTTCGGTTTGTCTACAACCTTCATGCGCAGCTGATTTGAAATTCGATTTTGTTTTGGCCGAGTGATTAGTTTCTTCGATTGAAAAAAAAATGGCTAATGAAAAGAGTTATACGGTCGAAAATCTTCAAGAGGCTGTCCTTTTAGAAAGAAATCACTTACCGCGGATCAGGCACAGAAAAGGTACAATATTCCGAAAACGACACTTCACGCAAAAATTAAGGGAAGCCACGGCAAGAAATATGGAAGGGAAATAGTGTTGAGTGTTGATTTGGAGAACCAGCTAGCGGATTGGGTTTGTATGTGCGCTGCTTCTGACAGTCCCAAGACGACCAAAAAGATCTTGGAAGCTGCTAAAGACCTTGCGTCACTAGTTGGGCGTAAATTTAAAGGAGGAATTCCACCGTCAGGTTGGCTGAAAGGGTAACCACCGATTTCCGAACTACCACGAAAGCGCCGAAAGAATCTGTTAATATGAATTTACATTAAACACTTCTCATACACCTTCTGTGTGTGAATTAACTTGAAATAAAATGTTAACAAACTAAAAATTTCTGTCTAAAATTTATTTCCGAAAAAAAAACTCCTAGGAGAAAAAGAACCATAAAACCGGAATTAAGTTCTGATATTCTGTCATTTTAAGCCCCTACACTCCCCGGGGGCACCCAGAACATGCCCGGAAGTGGCCAATGTGGTCCAAGCCACTCAATTTTGTTATTGATCTTGTCATCGAATTTGGAAGCAATGTGAAGTGTCGCATGATAGCTTTTATTCCTTCCATGTCAAAATTAGGTCCATGTTCCATATACCCTGTAACTTGTTCCGGCCATATCTCCGGAACCAATTGACCGGTTCCAAAAATATTCGACAGCTTTCAATGAGACCACAATACCTATAGTTTGACGTTAAAAAAAATTTCAAATCGGGTAAATGATTTCCGAGAAAATGAGCCATGATGAATAGATAATGCGTGGAAAGTTAACTTTTTTTTAAAAACGAAGTTAAACTAAAATTTCTTGATTTTTTTTTAATTAGCAAATTCATAAAAACTGTATAAAAAGGGTTTTTTCATGATACCAATAAGCTCTAAACAATGTTTTTGAACAAATATGGGCAAACTAGCATTTGCAAAAATAGGTTCAATCATCATCATTTTTTAGGTCCAACCAAGTTCAGTATAGGTCCAACCAACATCATAATTCTTTGCTGAATAAAAACGTTTTATAAAATCATTAGTCATAATATTTAACTTTTTATGTTATTATTAGAAACAAAAAAGGTATCTAATTTTTTTTTACATGTAGTTTACATTGGAAATATCATGAAAAGTTGAAAATAATAGTGGCATCTTTTCTGGGTCGTTGTTTAGATTTATTTTAATATCAATAAACATTTTTATACAAAATCTACAACAAAGGGTGGCTCCTAAATATAACCGATTTTTTTTATCATAGAAGCAAAAACTTGAGCAACATTTGATCTAGATATTTAGAAAATATGTAGGGTTTTTGATCTAATTTTTGATCCACAACCCGTTCTTTACCTTTCTTTTTTGATCGAGTTTGAACAAAAAAATTAATATATCTGCTTAATATGACTTTTAAATTTATTCACCTTTCCATATTCCAGTTGGATATGATAAATAGTCACACATTGTTGGTATATTGGTAAAAATCTAATACTGCTTCTTAAATTCGTCCTACGAGTTTTCATTCCGTCCTAACGCATTGAAACGCCATTAGATTTCCTTCGTCCTACGGATAAACGTAGAAAAAGGGGATTCGCTAGTTTGTTTTGAGAACAATGAGCGTCAATATTCATACAATGCGCTCTAATAGGATTTATGTTGTAGCTAATGAACTAAAACATCGGAACAAACCTATTATTGATTTTTGCACGGAGAAATGATTAATATTATTGATCTTTTCTGATCGATAGAACAAAAATGGGCGATTACGACAAAGTAGCGCTCTACCCTTAATCTCTTTCCGACAGAACAAACCTTAAATTGACGCAATTGGGCACATTTTAGCTATAGATTGTTAACATTGTTTTCAATCTAATATACTATGGATTTTAGGTAATTTTATAGTATATTGAGAGATTAGGGTTGGTTCAAAATTTACTATTTTTCATTGAATTTTCATTTTTACCGCTCTGTACAAAATTCTAATCTTGGCGGAAATTTTTCATTTGAGAATATGAAAGAAATATCTAAAAACATAATAATTCATGAACATAAATTTAAATCACCACGGACTTCGCCCCACTGCGTTAAAATCTGCAATGGTGAATGGCATATGAAGTGAGCTGTCCAGTCAAGGAAGAATTCTGAAACAGAGTTCCTTGGTGGAATAGAACTTTAAACAATCTAAAGAAAACAACTCGGAAACTTTTCAATGCTTCAAAAGCTCGTGGACAATGGTATCAATATAAAACACTCTTTCATCCTACAATAACTTATTATTTATTTCCATTTCCATTTCGTCAAGCCAGTGTAGACTACATACAATGATTATTACAATGTTTACTTACATACTATGCATTAATTCTATTCTGTTTTAGCTTAGTTTTTATTTGCTGCTTGGACATAGTGATGTCAATAGTTCCACAATGCAAATTATATAGGCGCATCATTCGATTGATTGGGCTATTTTTCGCATAGTTTGTTCTGTACGATGTTTCTGAAAATAAATTCCGTGTTCTAAGATATCGACAAGGTGTGTAAAAGTTTAATTGTGCGAGAATTTCTGCCGAATCTATGCGCATTGAAATAATGTCGGTGAGTAAGAAAAGCATTGCAAATTGGCGGCGCTCCTTAAGTGTTTGTATATTCATGAACATGCAGAGCGCTTCATAAGAAATTAAGAAAAGCACGAAGAAGAACGTGGACGTCTTACTGTGAAAACATATAGAAAACTCCAGAAGTAGTCAAACTACAGCAAGTACCTTCTAAGGATCATTCAGATGATATACGAATTTTAAAGGCAACTAATGGTAATTGTATTATTAATTCAAAAGAAATGCTTGGAGTACTCATGAGAACTCATTTCCTAAGATCAAATTTAGTGTCTAGTGATAATGGAGTAGGTACGGAAGTTGAAGAGAATTACAGGCCATCCGGGATTATAATCGTAAATTCGGCCATACCTAATACCATCCTCATACGGATTAAGGTTTAGTGGGCAGTGAACTCCTTTGAACCATTCAAATCTCCTTAAAAGGGTGGTATTTTTCCTGCACTTCTTCAGAAAGAAACTTTTGGTAAATTGAACATCCTAAGAAATTTCACCATTTTCTTTTTTATCATTCAATAAAATAATGAGCGTATCACATAAAATAAAGCTTCCTTTCATAAGCTAAACAGTAGACAATAGCAATGTATTAAAATCCAAAATATTTCATTGCAAAGCTGATTTTATGTTTGCGGGCAAATGAACATTATATGGGGGCAAAATGAACATGTAATGGAGACAAAATGAACATACAGTGGGAGTAATTTAAACAAAGACTGGGAATAAAGTGAACATGTGATAGGATAAAATGAGCCAGTGCAGGAGGCAAAATTAACAATGTGAACACTGTTAATTTTACCCCCAAAACATCAATTGTTTTGAATCGCTTATTTAAAACAATAATTAATGAAAATACTTACAATCTTCAAATTTAAGTAAGTAATGGATAGAATTTATTGGATCTTGATTTTTCACCCCGAAAAATTATTTACCTTTCATCATATTTAACAGCTCCTGATCAATCCAGGATGCTTAAAATTCTCATTGAATAGAATGGCTGTACATTTGGAACTGAATTTACCAATTTTTGCCGTGACCAGTTCATTTTACCCATCCTGTTCATTTTACCCCACCTGTTAATTTTAAACCCACTTTCCCTACTTAATTATCTAACTAATATTCATAAAGGTTATAGTAAGACCTAGCTTTATTAGTTTGGTGGCCGAAAACAAAGTAATGCACGACGCAAAAGAAGAAAAAAATGCAGCGTTTGGCCTGTATGGCCATAACAGGAGTAATGGACACCATAAAAGATCATAGAGACAGCTCGTCATAAGCAGCCACTGCATTAAGGGGGTATTCCCAATCTTTTGCCTTTTTTCGGCCTGTTTTCAATTAATTTTTTTCAAGGAAAATGAATAGTAATGCGCCTAACTCTTTGGGATTCTTGTTTATTGAACATTAAAGTTTACAAATAAAAAATTTTCGACATAAAAAAGACATTATTGACGTCACAAAATGGCGGCAAACAGACCCCTGTTCGCCGCAAACGCCTGGACGGGCGAAGACTTTTCTCGGAACGGCTTCATCTGAAACAGATTTCGTGATGAAATTAATAATCTGCATAAGATTCTCTGGAGCTTCTCCCGTTGGCAGCAAAAAATCTTGCAAATTAACAAAATGGCGGCCAGATGAAAAAACAGGCGATTTTTAGCCCGCTTTTTTGCAGCTTTAAGGTGCTTCAAACAATGTTAAATGTTAATATTTTTGGCTGAAAGTGGGAGAAGCTCCAAAGAATTTAATAAGGAACAAAATGCGCAAAGATTCAAGTCAATATCTCTTATAGTTTCTGAGAAAAATCTTCGCCCGATAAAAAAAATGTGGTTTCGAGAAAAACGCGTTTAAAGTTTTGACTTTAGTTAAAACCATTTGGGGGTTCTTACCATTAGTCAGCTATGCCTGGACACCGAATTCGCTGATCGGAAAACGGCTTGGGGGGATGAAAGTATATAGTCTAAAGTACAAAAAAACGTGAAAAAAAAATTTGATTTTTTGAAAAAAAAAAAAGATCGGGAATACCCCCTTAACAAAGCTATGTCCATTTAGAATCCGGAATAATAAAATCATCTGTATCTCGGTACAGGATTGACGTAAAAATAAGGTTAATACATCAAAACAAAGGTAATTCACTGTTCTTTTAGGAAAAAATATCAATACTAATCATTTATCTTTGTTTCTAATGAAAATTTGCACTTTCTTCTTTATTCCTCCCATCAAACGCTGCACACCTCCGGAGTCAACTTCCTTGGCACAGTTGTTCCACATTTTGGTCATCTGAATCGAGTCCCGAGCCGTTTTTCGACTTTTCTCAAGCTTCCTCTTTATTATTGCCCAAAATCTCTCGATGGGCCAGACCTGCGGGCAGTTGGGTGGATTTATGTTTTTATCGATGAAATCTACGTTATTATCGCAGTACCATGGATGACTTCCCGGCAGTAGCGGCAACTCACCAAATCTAGCCAAAACTTCACGGGACCTTTATGGGCTTTAATGAAAGGTAGTACGCGGTTTTTGAGGCATTCTTCCTTGTACAGCTTCGAGTCCATCGTCTTATTCGTCACGAACACTTTGGTCTTTGCTCCGCAGCTGCATATCCCTTGCCAAATCATCAGTTTTTTGGCAAATTTGTCCATAAAAGCAAACTTAAACTTCGCAGGAACATCTCATCGTGCCGTCGCCATGTAGAATTTTTGGCCAGGAAGCTGTCCGAAATCCATTTTGACGTAGGTTTCATCGTCGATGAGCAGGCATCCTCGGTACTTCGTCAAAACCTGCTGGTAAAATTTCCGAGCTCGAGTTTTGGTGACGAAACTTTGCTTCAACGTTCTGTTTTGTTGCTTGCTGGCTCGATAAGAACGATATCCTGCTCGCAAACGAATTCTTCGAACGGTACTGCGAGCAGCAGCGTATTTTTGTGCGATTTCATTTTCTGATAGTCCAGGGTTTGCTCAGACGGTTCTCAACACCTTCTGGTTCAGCTTGCGGTCATATGTTCGATCCACGCTCTTTCGCTCCCTGAAACGTTTGAGCACATCATACACGGTTGATTTGGCGATTTTCAACGTTTTTGCGATTTTTATTACGGACCACGTTGGATTATCAACGTGGGTGTGCAGAATTTTTGCTCTCCGCTCGGCTTCCATCTGAAATAATTTTTGACTCACTGCACGAAACACCGTGAAATTTATACCACAGAAAGTGGGCGCCTAGGTTAACAAACCGCTGTAAAAGAATTCTTGCAGCGGTCACTTTCCGTGCCGCTGCAACACAATAAGTGATTCCGGATTCTAACTAGACAGAACTTTACGTGCAAATGTAAGCTGGAAAGACTGCACTAAGGCTACGCAAAACTAACGTCTTTCTAGAATACAATTTTTCGGCGCATCTTAGTATACTTAAAGATCTTCTTAATAATCGATTAGTAATAATGAGCGAAGACTACATGAAAGAAAGCTACACCTAAATATACTGTATAAAGTAGTTGAAACTAACAACCGTTAAAAACCAGCTTTATCTGTACTGTGTACCAGACCATTGTGGAATCGAAGGAAACGAAAAAAACTGATTTACTCGCTGGACAGAAAGGTTCTGGTCCTATGAATTGGTCACTTGAGCCTTAAGTGTCCAATTCATAGGACCAGAACCTTTCTGTGGGGTATCTCAATGTTTAATACAAATGAAAAATCAAAAAATCGGAAGACAATAGGATACAGTCAAACTGGACTGCTACAAGTACTTCAAGGCAATCCAAATTTGAATTCTCGCTAAATATATTGGGTTGGATATAATTTAAAAAATTAATCGAAGTCAAACAGATATATGTCGGCTTTGTGACTGCGATTCAGAGACCTCTCACATTTGCTCTGTGACTGTAAGGCACTATTCTTACGTAGAAGACAATATTTCAACAAGGGTATATTAAGTGCTTTTGAACTTTAGTTAGAAAATCCCAAACTGGTGGTTGAATTCATTCTAAGAATCATTCCAGATTGTGGTACTCCTCATTACCAGGCATCAACGGAAGTTACCCTAATGGTAACTTGTCGTCCTGAACAAATGCGATAGTAAAGAGGGGTATACCACAATATATCAGCTTAATGGTCGCAGTGGTTCAATCCTAACAAAACAAAACAACCCTGGTCACGACCTTTTGATTGAGAAACGCTGGTATAGAGAGATTTAAAAAATTTCTCACTTCAACAATTGAGGTGAAACCAGAGTTAGTTTATCGCGCATTTAGATAAAAAAAAATATATCTGTATGTCGCTTATTAATTATTTCCGACGCAACTGGTAGCATTGCAAAAGACCGGTCCAAAGTACCAACAATAACAACAACAACATTCTCAAAATCATGATTTCTGTAAAAGTCGGAAATAGGTTAGGAAGTCGGAAGTCAGAAATCAGGCTTCCAAGCTTTTATTTAGTGCTGGCGACAAAATATGGCATAATTTAGTACAATTATCAGTCTAGGGTAATGCAAACGGTGCATTGCCCAGCGTTTCGGCCAAGAGAGCAGATCGACTCAGAACTGACAACAGTAGAAAGATAGAAGGATAAACTGAAAGGCAGCCGAACAATTTTCTCTACCTAGGGAGAACCAGATTGAATGCGTAAAATCCGAATGCTAACGATTTAAATAGCCGAGTCAGATAGTTTTTGGCTCACTGCAGTTGCCACAGCAGTTTTATGTTATTTGCATGACGCTTATGATTATGTGTTACAGTATAACAGTGTTCTCGATATTAATAGCAATTTAAATATGTCAATGTATGTTTAAAGCTAGAAAATAAAAAGTGATTCATTCTGTAAAATTTTCCTTCAGCTCACTCAGCAGAATGCAATCGTAAAAGGCTCAGCATGGAAAAATAATAAGAGAGGAATCATCCGCACTACTACACTCAGAATCATTAATGTTCGCTCAGCTGTCTGTTTTGCTCAATTTTGCGTTCATCTAAGAAAATATAAACAATGCGAATACGAACGAAATCAGTGTGGCTCGCACAAGCTCTTGTTCGTTTCTGATGTTATATGCGTGTGACTGAGTAGTAAATGTAAAATGAAACGATTTTTCCCATGCTTGCAAACTATACGACACTACACTAAACAACGGTTATTTGACAAATTGAATACTGTTTTACCCTTAAAAATCGTCACAATAAACGGCCGAAACGTCGGGCAATGCATAACTGACCGTTTGGATTACCCTACTGTGTTACTGACTAATAGCGAATATGCATTGTATACGAGTACCCCGAATACAACGTATAGTTGCCTAACTTTACATTTCAAATGCTATGCAATATGCTATGCGCAAGACGAGTCATACGTTGTATTCGGGGTACTCTTATACAACATATATTCGTTATAAGTCAGGTAACAAGTAGACTGAGAAAGCCATAAAAATAAATCTCCCACATACCAGTCGAACAATTAAATAAATGAATTTAGTACTATTTCTGTTAAGCCGAATGCATACTTCATTCATTTTCGTCAATCATTAGGTACCAGTCCGACTGTAGCTAACACCGTGGGATGATTTAAGAGAAAAGGAAAGGATTTTTATATATTGTTTAAAGTAATACAATTCATAATTTCAGATAGTTACGCCGTGGATACACTTGTATGACAAACTATGAGCATAAGCATAATTTGTATAATAAATTATGAACACATCCATGGTCACACTTGTATATTTTGTGTATAGTTGTTGTATAGTGCTAATAATTATTATACAAATAATGCTCATACTCATAGTAGGTCATACAAGTGTTTCCTCGGCATTAGTTACAAAACGTTCATTATAAACTTCTACATTATTATATACAATGTATTGAAATTTTTTAATCATTTCATTTTAGTATCTTGATTTATCCAGGTTTAGTTTCAAATTTCCCGCTGAAATTTCTTCGGATTTTTTTTATGATTTTTGTTATCAACTTGTTAAAGAAATTTCCCCGATTTATTCTGGCTTCCTTCAAGAATTTCTTCTAACTACCTCAAGAAGTTTCATCAGATTTCATTTGAAAGATTCTTCAGGCATCCCCAGAAAATTTTTCAACTTCCTCCGAAAATATCTTCCGGCTTCGCCTGGAAGATTTTTTTTCGGACTTCTCGTGAAATCTTCCGACGTTTTTTCACGCTTTTCCCGTAATTTTCCCCTTAAACTTTTACCAATCTTTCTACGGAACTTACATTACTGAAAATTTCCATTGGAATATTCTTCTGACTCCCGTGGAAGTTTATTTTGACTCCTCTGGAAAATTCCTGCAACTTCTCTTGGTTTTTTTTTCCAGTCTTGCTCCAGCAGTTTATTCTCACTGACACCAGAAGTTTGTAACGATTTGTTCTGGAAGCTTACTCAGACTTCCCCAGAAGTCCTGCTGAATTGCCCAGGAAGCGTCGGCCGGCTTTCTCTAGAAGTTTCTTCCGACTTGCCATGAAAGTTCTTCAGATATCCCCCGTAAATTTCTTCCAACTTTTTTACTCCCGACAGATTCTGTCAGCTTGCTGCGGAAGTCTCTTCCAACTTTCCCAGTATGTTTTTTTTCTAACTTCTTTGGAAGTTCTTTCCAACCTCTTCAAAAAAGTTTGCATGAGCTGCCACTGGGAATCATCTTAATTTATTAATAGTTCTACCGAGCAAACCTCCCGGGAATAGTTTCCTGATATTTTTTATTTGTCCACCTATCCAGAATGTAATTTTAATTTTATTCCAAGGAAATCGAGCTAACTTCCCAAGAAAAAGCCCTCCCCCTAATACAAAAATCGTAGTTGCGCCACTGCACTGTAGTGTAGGGGATGATTTGTGTATGTATGACCCCAAATATTCAATCCAATGCAACTCTATTACCTTCTAAAACTTATGTTTAATAATAGAGTTTTTTTTTTTTTTTTTTTTTTTCATTATAGTCACTTTAACACTCTTGGGTCATTCGTGACTTGTCCGGGGGTGAGATTTGAACTCGTGACTTTGGCGTGAGAGGTATGGATGTTAACCACTACGCCGGGGTCGCCCCCCTAATAATAGAGTAAAAATGCATTATTATAATCATTTTAAGCTTGCACTAGATCAGTACTATAACTCACCTTTTCTTGAGTAGATTCATCCACACCGCTATCGTTGTCGCCCTCTGCGGAAAAGAAAATTTAAAAGGATAGTGTTATTACAAGACGAGAAACGATTTCCAATGCACAAGAGGAGAACAGCAATATTATTTATAAAATCTTATGATTATTAAATTTCATCTTACTATTATCTGCAGAAGAATGGTCTTGATCCACGGAGAGATTACTCCTAAAAGGGCTATGACCACGCGTTTCCGCGTCGAGCTTTTTAAGAAAGTTTGGTGGAACAGGGGTCTTCCGCATTGGTTCCGAGTTTTGACCACCGTTTGTTTCATCCGGTAAAACAAAGGTAACTCGATCAGCACTTGGCGTCGTTGGTGATATTTGTCTTGATTTCCCCATTGCAGCGGGGGGTTGCGAACGGGCTGGTCCTAATTCTATCGGTTTACTTGGTCGGCTTATATTGTCTGTCGAGGGAGCACGACTTGTTGGGTTCGATTGATCAGCGTGTCCCACTTTGCTAGGTTCTGGTGTTCTGTCCCTATCGAATGACCCCGAACTGTCCACCGATTTTTCGGTTGAAATCATGTGCTTCTCCTTATACACTATTTCTGTAGATTGTAGCGTTTGTGGTGATTGTGCAGTTCTCAAAGTATCGGTTGTTTTGACATAATTTCCAAGCCCTGACGGTGGTCTTGATGATATAGACATTTGGCTATCTGATCTGTTGAATGGTGCAGATGTAGATGATTTTAACGTTGGACTCAGTTGACCTTCTGGAGTTCTTAATGATGCCAGTGGGGTAATTTTTCCGATAACGACGTCTTCATCATCATCTGTGGATAGGTAACTACTCCTGGGACTATCAACTTTTCCTAGACTTAAGTCTGACTGCATACGACTTAATGTTTCCGGTGATTCTCTTTCAGACCCAGAATGATCACCAAGGTTACTCATTTGTACTGGGGATCTAAATGGCATCGAAGGAGGCCTGTTATTGATAATCTGTTGTGGAATGGGTGCTGGCCGATTCTGTTGTGAGCCAAGACTGGACAGTGGAGGTTGTGGTTGGCCAACATTTGGTGGCCTTACTAGAGGAGCTCCTGGTCTGATTGGTTGATTGAGTCCAGCTGTTGAGTTTTGCGGTGAAAAAGAAGGTCTTACATTCTGAGGCATCAAATTTGGGCCTCTCACTTGCTGAGGTGTTGTAGGTCGCATATTTTGAGCCATAGGTGGTCTTTGCATGCCTGGTTGTTGTAGTTGCTGCTGTTGAGGAATTGGCATTGGAGGCCTTATATTCGGAGAACTTTGATACTGGATCGAAGCACCAGGAGGACCGGGAGGCCGATTAATGGGTGGCGCTCCTGGTCGGTGCATAGGTGGACCCATTGGGCGCATATTTTGAGGTGACATTGAAGGATTTGGTGGCCTTTGCGGTCCAGGTCCATTTTGACTCATTATTTGCCTTGCTCCAGGTTGGTAATATACAGGCGCCTGGTATGAAGGGAATGCGTTGGGTTTAAATGCTGTGAATTGTCCCGGCCCCGGTTGCAATGGAGGTTTCTTTGGGAGATCAAGAACCTGTGGCGCTATTATTGGTTTGGCGTAGAGCTGACGGATGAGCGGTGGAGGTTGCAAAGGTGGTTGAGGAGGCGGCTTTGGAGGCGGAACAATAGTTGACTGAGAAGGTGATGGTCCAGATGCACTTTCCCCAAAAATGGGTTTTGGTGTTATAGGAGCTGGATTCTGTATGTACAAACAAACGATTAGTGGGAATAAAATCTTTTAATGAATGTATAAATTGATTGTCATTTGTGAATGGATAGTGTGTCACTTACTGCAAGATTAAAATGGAATAAAAAACATTTTTGGAAATTACAATGGGTGAACGCAGAAATGCAGGAATGAAATTTCGCATTGTCTTATTTTAAAAGGTCATCAAACATTATTTCTTCTATACATATATTGGATTTCCTCCATTTGTTTAAGGATACTTTTTCCGATCCGATCGATGCAAAAATAATTTATTTAGTATGAAAATATTTGAACGCAAATAAATACAGTCCCTTTCCGTTTTTGGCAACATATAATGCTTAAAGAGTGATCTCGTCCTACCACAAATAGAATGAAGCGTAAGAAGAATTTTCTAGAACGTAAAGAAGATAAAAATCATGTGTTGCCAAAACCGGGAAGGCACTGCATTTGGGTACTAAAACTGCTAACTGTTAAATCATACTTCGGGAAATTATTATGTTTTCCAATATTAATAATTTCAGATTGGATCAAATTTATGTACGGTTGTGCATTAAACGATTGGATATCACCCAGTGCTAATATTTTATTGATTTAAGTTTGTAATATTATGTTCATCAACATAAAGTAAGATTTAGCGGTAAAACCGTTGATCCTGATAATAATACAGCAATAGCCTTGGCATCTCTTAGCCTCACTTTTTACCTGTGCATTAACTTTCAAAACCAGATTTAATGAAATATACATACTCGAGTCGGTTGAAAAATAAAATAAATCTTCTAGTTTACTCGATATCTTCAATGGATAGATAGCAATATTTTGATAAATCTTTATGTTTTGAGAGTTCGTGCACAGGTAGATTAGGGTTAAGAAGCGTGGTATCAAAGGTACTCCTGTACAAAAATCCGTTTCAATCTGAGATTATTAACTTTTCAAAAAATAATGATGTGCGATTGTATGATTTAACAGTTAGCGCATTATCTACCCACCTCTGATGATTTTATAGCTCGGATTCATATTCCTCCTAGCACGAGTTCAAGTTCGTTTGATGTAGGCTGTGTCCAAATGGCATTTGCAACAGCCTTCAAAACGCGCAACATTGAATAATCTAGTGTATTAAGATTGCGACTGGACGATAACCGCGCATACCGTACCTCTGACAATCTACAGAATTGTGAAAAACCACGCAAATAGGTTATCAAGTTTCTCGTATTCATTCAAACTTTGATCGATTCGAAATCACAATTCGTAAAAAAAAAATATCGATGAGACTTTACGACTCAAGCCCAAAAAATGTTCACCCAATAGCACGCGAACACACTGGCGCTTGTGTAGGTAAAATTATATATGCTACCCGATCCTTACTGGATTCCAACATCCAGCGAAAGTGTCATTTGAAGGTTTATACCGCATGCTTACCATTTTTTACGCACAATTTGTTTCATTCAATGAGGGAAAATCAAAACGAATAGACCATTGTCTGCTTCAGTTTTCTTTTGGAAGTGGGCCTTTGTGAGTGTGTTTGTATCCGAGTTCTGATGCAGAATACTTGAACTGTGCCAGTAATGTTGTGAAGGTTATGTCTTTATTGTTAGTCCTGCCTGTGGGAAGACACATTTTTATTGAGCCGAAAAAGTTGTTCTACAACAGTATAAACAAATTAGCGTGAAGCAATTTAGTGTAATTCTGTAATACACTATTTATATACATCTTGAAAACGCTTGGCTGACATTATGTACATTTGAAAGTAGTCCCGTTCATGTACAACTAGTCGATACGAACACACCTCAATGGTGTTTTATGTTCCTCTACTAATTATAGGCAGAATACAATACTGATATGTGTGTCAGCTAAGCCCATTCGTTTGTTACGCCTTACATTGCTAATGGGACGGTTCATTATACGCAAATCCTAAGTTTTAATGCTGTGAGTGTTCTCCAAATACTACCTAATTGTTATACACAGCAAAAAATTTTTTTTTTTTATATGACATCAAAAGGAAGGCACTTCAATTGTGTCAATGGTGTAATAATATTTGCCAAAAAAGGACAAAACTATCATTAATACAGTGCATGAACTGACATTACGCTGCTTTTACTGCATTTGTTTATTTGTGTAGCCATAAAAATTACATAAGATTTTCGACATGACTGAAGTGCATCCTCTTGGATGTAACATTAAAATTTAATTTTTGCTGTGTATTTATGATTTTTAATTTGCTAAAAGTTCAAATCTTGACGATTTGTAGCAAGATTATTGAACAATCCATTTCTACAATAGTAAAGTTTTATAGTAGTATAAGAGAAAAACTGCATCATAATTATGTGGACAATGAAGTTGTTAATATTTAGTACAAGTTTAGGTAAAATCTAACTAATTGAAAAAAATATGCATCAAAAATTTTTTTTAGATAATAAACATAAGACACTAGTTGGAAAAGTGGATAAACGATAAGAACCTTAAGGTGGATAACGGGTGTCACTCACATTTGAAATAAGTTCCGAAAGGCTCATACTATTTACTGTTTACTGTTTAAAATACTCAAAAACTGTGTAAGGTCTGCGGTTTATGATTTCTTTTTATATCAATACAATAAACCATGTCCCGTCAATCGTTCGTTCGCCTGTCGAGATCCAGCGCTTTTCCCAACCATTGCAATGCTTCTCCCACGTTCATTCACCGATACAATAGTGACGGATATTAAACGAAAATTCCTCCCATGCACCTTGTCCCTAGTCCTCGTCCACCCTGTTTAAACATTGTAGACCTTAACCACGATCGAGTAAGCCACGAGTATTCGGCCCCCGCTCTACTATCTTTAGTCACAATTGATCTTGTTAATATGAAACGAATAACGCAAAGCTAACGCACTTGAGCCTTGAGAAATAAACAGATAAGCAAAAAAAAACAAGAAACCTGAGAAGGAGAAAGGAGGTATTTAAAGTTCTCTAAATCAGAGCTGGTAAATATCACGGCCGTCATGTGACGATGAGAGAACAGATCCTCTCACTGTCATGAGACGAAACTACCTATCATTAGCTTTCTTGTCATTTTTCAATTTCAATTTAATTCTTATGTGGTTTTGACAACAACATTTCTAACTGATTTAGATGAATTTAAGCAAACAACCGTATGTATTCGGTAGAGTGAATACATTATTAAGATTTCCTCGGTACAAGTAACTTTAATAGCATTAAATGAGCTAATAATTACGATGATCACCACACTGTTACGTTCTGTCATGACAAAAAATTCGATAAGATTTTGAAGAAAATCTCAATCATCGTTTTCTCATCCAATGACAGTCACAGAAGTATCTCTGTAAATATCGCGTAAGATCTTTCATTGAAAATGAAATTTGCCAGCCCTGCTCTAAATCATTTTTATTCATTGGTTTTATTACGTCCCTACTGGGACTTGACGCCGGCCCTCCACTTAGTGTATGCACTACCACAGTTGTTGAACGAGAGCTTTCTAAGCCTTTATCATGTTTGCATTATAATAATTGTGTGACAAGTACAAACATACTCCATGCACATGGGGATCGAGATATTTTCAACCTAAAAATTCCTAGACCGGATCGGAAATCGAACCCAGCCGCCTCCAGCATGGGTATTGCTTTATAGCTACGCGTTAATTTAATCTAGCATTTATCTTCCTATGAGTGGCGAAAACATTAGAAATTGAAATAAAGAAGTTCTAAAAACGATGGTTTGTAGAATACATCAAAATATAACCATCTATCTACTCACTAAGATACATCGGAATAACAAAAAAACATTTAAAGCCGCTTATTCATACTCATTTTCCATTCATTGATCTATATACGCTTAAGAAATTATGAAAATTAAATTTAATAACAAATAATCAGGCATAACTTCAAAGGGGTGAACGGCGCCGGTGGTGTAGTGGTAAGCGTGATTGCCTCTCACCCCAGTAGGCCTGGGTTCAATCCCAGTAGGCGCCGTCGTGATGTTCTGAGGCATAACATCTCTGATCACACCTTCCTTCGGATGGGAAGTAAAGCCGTTAGTCCCCGGTTCATGATTTGATGGGTCGATAGGTAGGGTCCAGGTGTGGGAGCTGCCTTCCTGGCACGTCGGTAGCATTGGTGTTCAGCACGGAAAACAAGATTGACGGAAAAAAAAACAAACCAAAGGAAAAAAAAAAAAAAAAACTTCAAAGGGCCGATGTCCACTATTTCAATCTGTCGCGGTAGTGATTTTCATCGAAAATGGATGTCTTCAACGCAACGCGGTTCGACCTTTTAAACCGGTCAATTTCTCGGGGTTTGGTTGTATGGTTCTTCATACTAACCACCTTGGGATGATAAATCGATTCACGGAACGCGAGAGGTATTCAGCAGTTATGTTACATGCCCCTTTTTGGTATTTCAATTGAAAATCCCACGAAACTACATATACGGATTCGTACAATAAATCAGGACATCGACTTTTTGTCTAGAATGTCAAGATCGAAATTCCAGGTGTATTAGTAGATCCCGGATAACTTTGGCATTACACCTCGCATGTTTTTTTAGTGTATCTCAAAATTTGAGCGTACTCCTAAATGGGCAATTTTTTGAAAGACAGTGAGTAGATAGATTTTTGGAATCTTGGCTAGTGATTGAACAACTATTTATTGATTTATCAGTATAGCTTTGACTTTATTGGCAGAGTGTGTATGAAGTTTGAGTAATTCCAGTGAAACGGTCAACTTTTTTCATAGTAGGCGGATTTTAGTAAAATTAGCGGCATTTTAAAGATCTTTATTATGACTACAGATAAGCAAAATTTCAATATGTTTGGCTTATTGTATTTAAAGAAAATTTGTTTTTTTAGGATATTTATTTTTTTCCAAAATAGCTCCAACTTCTTACACACTCATCCAAATAAGCCCAATACTATACCGATAACTGATAAATGGTTGATGAACCAGCAGCCAAATATTTAGAAATCTAACTTTTCAAGTTGTGCTCGTACAGCTGTTTTTCTGCAATGTACGGACAGCTGTACGCTCAATTTTGAGATACACTGTATGTAGCTCCGTATGTAGTCACGTACGAGCCAAATGAAAAAAATTAGTTCATTATACATCAGTGAATAGGCGTTTATTGATATGCACCAGTGCTTGAATATCAAACCCAAAATTGTTATCAGTAGAAATCCTCAAAAGCAAAATAATCAATTTCATTTTGGGCAAAATGATTATTTTGAATATTGTCGACCAAAGAGTCTAAAACGACGATATTATGATCAATTCAGCATGAGGCAATAATTTTCCAACGATATGTGAGTAAAAACCTAAACCTTATTAAATAATTTTGCAATTCATCCTCAAAATCATCCGCATCAATCAAAAAAACGAAAGAGAAAGTCGACGAAGAGAATCGATCAATGATACTTAGGACCTAATGCAATGTTCAGCTAGAAATGTCGACTTCAATGTTTAGAGGTTGTCTTGATCAAAAGAATGCTGATATGCCAAAATTTAAATTCATGCAGGTAGTTGGTCTACCTGTTAAGGTTGGCTTCATTTTCAGCTAAGTTTAGTGTAGAAGAAATAATGTTTATCAGCACTGATGAGATTATGAACATGCGATCAAAAGTGTTACAATTTTTAAAAAAAGCGCACAATTTTCTCCATGCACCATAAAAAAAAAAAAAAAAAAAAAAATAATGACTAGAACATCTACCCTATATGTATTTATATTGTATTGTACATATTCTTCTGACAGTGGTGTAGGCATACAGCGTTTCAGGTGTAATATTAGTCTATGCATCTAATTGAGGCAAAATCGATTAGAATTTAAGAGGATCCGAATTTTTGTTATTTAAAACAGGTATAAACAACATACCAAATCTAAATTTATTCTTCATATATCCGGGTACTTAGCGAATTCAGTCCCGGACAATTTTAAAAGTTAATTATAAATGCCTACTATGCTCAAGATAGCAGCGGAATTTTATGAAGGTCCAATATTATCGACCATTACACATTTATTATGCAGTATGTAATATTTCATAAAAAAAATACTATTTTCAGACCTAAAAACCGTCCGACCTTCCGTACCCTACGGTAATAAAAATATGAGCGATATTTATCTAATCGTAGATTTTAGCTGAAGGTCCATAAACCCATATTATACTATTTCTCGAACACTTTTATAAATTCATTCAATGTTCAAGGATTTTATGCTATCTGTTGCCTTTGTTTACCGTAAGCTTTTAACCTGTTACATCCACGTTATTATGCTGATAATTATAATATCAGTGTTAACATATTGATTCAGAACGGGTGTAAATTCTTAAAATCACCCTTCTGCTTTCTTCAGCATACCATTCGATTGCAATCTTTGTTTTCTAGGACATTTGACAGCAAGTAGCTATAGCACCGTTGGCTAACCCTTTCATGGCCTTGACCATATGCCAACATTATAATTTTATTACATGTTATACAGGTATCGATTTCCAAGTAGATTGAATCAAATTTTAATTTATTTACGATACATATTATGACAAAATACAATTTAATATCATATTTTTTTGTTTAACAAATACTATTATCGAAAAATTTAACAATTATACAATACTGATCGATTTAACAATCCGATAAACCCCTAGCTTAGTTCTCTCCTTGAGTAACTTTTTATACTATTAAATGAAACGGAAAAACTGTGAGCAACGGAATGTCGTACATTCTTAACAAATGGATTTGCTGTAAACTCGCAATATCAACCAATGTCCAAATTTAATGCAAATTGTTATATCAAACAACAGTGGTAAATTGGAGCTCCAACAATCTTTATTGTTTTTAGATCAACATCACACTGAGGATATTAAACGAAAATATTTAGGCAACACAAAAGAAGTTGGGTTTGCAAGGGTTAAGATACTAGCGTGTATCCCCTGAACAGCAGTTGGTATGAGCTGCGAGTCACCCGATTGTCGGTGAACGTGGGCCACTCCCCCATCCATATTACATTACATGTTTCGCAGGCGGTTGTGTTGCCATCGTTCGTTAATGAGAAAACATTGGGAAAGGAGCGGAAAAATCAATACCGAAAGTGTGTAAATAATGGAGGGGAGAAATCTGGAACAGTAATATCGTGACAATAACCATGTGCTAGTTCGATTGCCAAGTCGCCGGCAATCGAAATATTCATGCCATTGTAGCTTTGTAATGTTAGTTTACAGTATTTTCCTACCGTGTGACCATGATTCATAATTGATAAGTTTAATATCTTACGCATATGGTTTTAAAACCAACATTAATGCAAAATATGTGCTACCTAAACTATAATCATGATACTGAAAAATTATTCAGGTTTGATCTTCAACACCGTACGTTGAATTCATTCTCTCTCAACCTCAATCACTCTAGCCACCAATACTAACTGAGGTATGCTTAGCCTGATTTAAGGTAGGTTTTTTAATACCAGAGTCAACAAACGTATAATCAGGCATAAAAATAAAAGAAAGAGCAATTTCCACTGCTTGGCTTACCACGGTATGCCGGTTCACCCGATCAGTCTAATTATGAAATCAAACAAAATCGAAAGGAAATGAAGGGAACCCACCGTTTTCTGGTGGAAGGGTGACCATTCGATAACATAATCAATACGTTAACCTTGTATGGTGGTCAATACTCATTTCCCTGCTTACGTATTTTCCGGAGTAATAATTAGCAGAGAAATAAAATAATAGAAATAAGTTCAAATATCCAAACAAACTGAGTCAGATTTAACATATGCACTTACAGTTTCAATGTCAGCCCCCAAGCTCGTTCTAGTCTAGGTAGATAAGCCAAATCACAATGCCTTAAAATAGGACAAAGCTTATCACGGAATATCCAACTTTTTCTTTGTAAAACGCATTAATTTTTAACTCAACTTGTAGATAAGAAGAATGCACACATCCTTTTAAAACCCGGCATTGTTATTACGCTAAGTCTGCTGACGGGTTAACGTGTGCATTAGGGTGTTTCATTTTGAAAAAAGTGATGAATTTTTGATAGGCCACCCTCCAGTTCGATTCATAGCCCCAAAATATGAACCTGTGCAAAAAATGGTAAAGATTGATGAATGTTTAGAGGTCGCGCCAATGATTTGGATTTTGTATGGAGATTTTGGTGAATTAGTATGGGAAATTATTGATTTTCGTTTACATTGCTCTAACTTTGGTTGTAGTTGTCCAAACGTTGAAAAAAAAAAAATATGTGGTTGTCATGACAATGATCAACAAGCCTGTTGTTGTTGCGATGAAATTGGCGTTGTTGCCTTGTACATATTCATCTGTCAATTTACCCTATTTTGCCATTTTTTCACATTTTTATAATTCTTGATACGCTGCAAAACTGAGCGTAGCAACTGTAGGCTTTTTGTTTATTGCCATAGCAATAACATACTAAATTTTTTCGACATTTGGACAAGTAGAAGCAAAGTTATAGCGATATAAGCGATTTTTTAAATTCTTCCATAGTAATTCCCATACAAATTTCAAATCATTGGCGCGACCTCTAAACCTTCATCAATCTTTACCAATTTTTGCACAGGTTCATATTTTGGGGCTATGAATCGAACTGGAGGGTGGCCCATCAGAAATTCATCACTTTTTTCAGAATGAAGCACCCTAGTGTGCATATAAGTATATATGTTGGATTGTTTTTAAATTCTTTTTTTATAAGCAATCAATTACAGGTTGGACTCGATTATCCGGAAAGTCGATTATCCGGAATTTTAGACTCGATTATCCGGAGTGTTTTTTTTTTTCATTTTTTTGCAGAAATTTGAATTATAATATACAATATGATTATTTTAACAATACTGGACGTAGCTAGGAGGAGGAGGGGATGAAAGAGGGGTTGTTTATCCAATTCGATAATTCAAATGAATATATTTATTTTATATTCATTCATAATATGAATACAGTGATGACCCGATTTTGTCTACCCCCGATTTTGTCTACCCCTGATTTTGGCAGCCTGTAAGATTCAATTAGTTTCGTTTGAGGTGAACTGTTTACTACACTAGTTGATGGTATTTTACTGATTGCTGGACTTACTAGTGACATTCTTCGAGAATTATATTCGGAATATGGACTCTGAGCACCACAGGGTGACCCTCTGGAAGATCCGGAACAACCGTGAAAGTTGTCAATTCATGAAATTGGTCTTAAAGTTTCGTGTTTTTTTTTTTTCAAAATCCCTAGTTGATGTGTTGTAAGAATAAATTTCAAGTTGTGACAGGAGTATGGCAAGTGAGGGCCTCAAGGTTTTCTTCCTTAACGCAAAGCTTACCGCCGCGATTATTTTTTTTTCCTATGATTCTTAAAAAAATATGTCAAAAAATGACATATTTTTTTTTCTTTTTAATCATTTAAAAAAAAATGATGAAAAATAAAATCGTTAGGTCTGTTTTTCACGTATTTTACACCAAAAATGCCTGCAGGAAATGGATGCATCGGAAGAAATGCTTGGTGGAGGCGAAAGATAACTCTGTGCAAAGGCGTCAAAAACAGATAGAAGAAGAACTCTGCAGATAAATTACCAGAACTCCAAATCTGACCGACCACCTGTTAGAGCTGGTGTTCTTCAAGGTAGCATTCTGGGTTGCTTTTCTGCTAAAGGAAGAAGTCTTCGTGCTATTTGTAGAACATCGATTCTCAACATGGGGTTCGCGAACTCCCACTCAGCAAAAAGCACATGAAAAGAAGCTATGTTGAGCGAGCTTGACGTGGGATGGGAATCGTTGCGGTTCGATACTGTCGAAGATTATTTGCATATTTTTTCTTCTTTTTTTTAATGGTAGATTTTGTCCCAACACTTCCAAAATCCATCATATTTTTTCCCACCTATAGGGTAGAGCGTCGTAGTCGCCCATTTCCGTTTTATTGAGCAGAAAAGATCAATAATATCAATAATTTCACTGTGCACAAACGTTTGTTCCGATGCGTTAATTCATAAGCTACAACACAAAGACTATTAGAGCGCATTGTATGAATATGTTCACTCATTCATTCACTCACACAAAAGAAGCGCTCATAGCGAATCAATTGTTTCTGCCTTCATCCGTAGGACGAAGGAAATATACTGGTCAGTAACTGTAAAGCAATGCAGCGGGCAAAAATCACCGTTGGAGAGCACGCCATTGTTTCGAAGCGCGTGCTAGAATATCTGGGTGTGTTAATCGACGACCGGCTGAGCTTTAACAGCCACATCGAATATGCGTGCGAGAAGGCGGCGAAGGCCCTCAACGCAATAGCCATAATCATGCCGAAAAATTCTGGTTCAAGCAGCAGCAAGAGGCGTCTTCTGGCTAGTGTGTCTTCATCGATACTAAGGTTCGGAGGTCCAGCCTGGATTGAAGCACTGAAAACGAAGCAGAACCAAATTAAATTGAGAAGTACGTTCCGGCCCATGGCCATGCGAGACGTGAGTGCGTACAGAACCATTTCGGCGGAGGCAGTATGCGTTATCGCCGGTATGATCCCAATCGGCATCACCTTGGTGGAGGACTACGAGTGCTATATGAGGAGAGAAACCAGAGGAGTACGAAAAATGGTGAGAACGGTGTCAATGGCTAAGTGGCAGCGGATAACGGTAGATGGACACACAGGCTAATACCGATTCTTTCGACCTGGGTGAACAGGAAGCATGGGAAAGTCAGCTTCAACTTGACGCAGTTCCTGGTCTGGTCATGGCTGCTTCAGGAAGTACCTGCATCGATTCGGACACAAAAGTCACCCTTCTGTCCGGAGTGTGAGAGTAGATGCTCACCCTTAGCGCGGAGTATGTCATCGAAGAAATGTGTCAAGAGGAGGGCACCTTTCACGCCGTCAGCAGAGCAGTAACGTATATCATGTCAGCGCTGCAGCGAAAATGCCGAGAAAACCAGCTAGAAAGTAGTAATGTACTCACACAAGTGCGAAGTGAAATCCGAAGCCGGGATAACTCTGCTTCAGAGTAGGATGAATCCCCCACCGGGGTTAGTGCAGTAGAACGCGACGCTGGGAGCTAAATGGCTCACATATTGGAGAGACGATCAGCGAAGTGGAAGCGCCAGTTAGCTGAGGTAAAGTGAAGCGCGTAATGCACAGCCCTTTCCGAAGTAATACGACAAGTGGTTCCGGAGGAAAAGGGCAAGGCGTCCAAGGAGGTTTAAGTGCGGTAAGAACCCCACAAACCATGTCACCGGTCGTCAAGCATGATGGCTTTTTGAAGGTTTCCTCCTTTTTTCCTTGATTTGTTTTCCGTCCATCTTATTTTCCGTTCTGAGCACCAATGCTACCGGGGCCAGGGAGGCAGCTCCCACACATAGACCCTACCTATCGACCCATCAACTCATGAACCGGCGACCAACGGCTTTACTTGCCTTCGGAAGGAAGACGTGATCAGAGATGTAATGCCTCATAATATCCCGGCGGCGCCGACTGGGATTGAACCCAGGCCTGCTGGAGTGATAGGTAATCACGTTTACCACTACATCACCGGCACCGCTAAGGTTTCTTCCTTGTCAAAAAAAAAACACACACACACACACACACACACTCAATACGCCTGAACGATGACTGTCGTACCGCCTCCAGCATAGTTTTTCCACAGACAAACAGACGTAACTCTTCATTGTGTATCTTCGTTCACGCATTTAACGGTTGATTTGAATATTATCAGTTCCGCGAACTACTCGCCGCAGCGCTGGCATCGGATCACTTTGACGTTTCTATACATTCTATAGAACTTTTATGCAATATTGTTTGCGAGTTAGCGAGCAAGCTTGTTTTCCGCGAGAAGCCTGAAAGATGTCGCTACTGAGGTCCTATGTTTTGAGATACTATGTTTTCAGGAAAAACTTTTTCAAAGTGTTACGTCTGTTTGTCTGTGGTTTTTCTATACACAGGAAAAAAAGAGTTCCCATAGTTCACGATGTATATTTGAGAAAATTTTGTTCTGGATAGCTGGCCGTGATTTTTAGTTCACGGTCCGTTCCCGTTTTCGGGAACGGATTTTTTTCCAAGTATAGGGGAAATGGATGTAATGTCGGCCTAAATCCTCCTAATTTGGGCCCATACATAAATTCAGCAATCGACTAAATTTTCAAAGGCGACCAAAAATATCCATTAGTACCGTTTCAATGACGCATTCAACTAGATAAAATTGATAAATAGCAGATTTTTAGCGATGGGCCTCTTAAATCCATAGGCCAACATTAGAGCCATTTCCTCTAGCTTCGCCTTTACCGACTGAGCGTTGGTGGTAAAGGACATTAAATCGAACATGTTTTCCAAAGACACCATTGCTCTAATTTAATAAACTGGAACAAATTATCTCTAATTTCCAAAGGTGTGTAAGTCCTACTACGTGATTTGTTCTGGGTGATTTACGCCGCCCAGCATTTATCTTGAGTGTAAACGATATCCTGTTTTGTACAGGTTCGTGCAACTAATTCTACTACAACTGTCAGCAAGGCATCGCATTAGTGTCAGCAATCAATTTTCAACTCAATTCACATTTTTCTTGGTCAAACATTGCAGTCAATTCAGGATTTTCACATAAATGTATGTCAATAGGTTCGGTTCTTACACCATCGGGGAAGAAGCTTTCTCTAGGGAAGCAGTGTGATGACCTGGTTCGATTGTTTACTTTTATACCTATGTGTACCTGTATATACGGTTTTGTTTGATCAATTGAACAAACATAAAATTTATGCGAAACAGAAGTCATATTTTTATGTGTGACTATAAATGCTTACTGGTATCTTTTGCACAATTTGGCTCAGCCAAGGTTTTTATGGGTTCGACACACAAAAAAAACCTCGTCAGCAAGGGTATACGTCGACAGACACTGTCATAGGACTAATGTATTAATACAGGGGGATCTCAATCCAGGATTCGCACGGCACCTACATGCCACTGCATGCAAATGCGCACCACATAGGTCTGGAAATTCCGCAAGGATTGGGGTAACTCAAATATACAATACAATAATAATAACAACCATAACACTATCGCAGAAGAAAGATTACAACAGCGAAACCACAGCGCAATGTCTGTCGTCACGTGAGCCGTGTCTAATGCTTTTCATCGCCGTTGTCGCCGTCGCACGGAAAGTCGAGCGCAAACTTTTCACTGCAGGAGGGGTTACAGGCAACACTTTAGCGATGGTGTGAACAAGAACTTTTTGGTTGCTATTTGCACTTCATGCAGTTAAAATGTTGCTCACACGATTTTCACTGTTTTTATTTGTTTCCGTTTTTCTTATATAAAGTAACTCGAACTTTCACAATAATGCCAAAATAATGATACAAAACTAAACGCAAATGCAGAAAATCTTTGTGCTTTTTAAAAAGTCAACTTCAATCAGTCTAAAGAATTTCTTAAAAATGATATGTTACACAAAAAATATCACATCAACCATAAATCGGTCATTAAGCACGACTAGCTTGCAAAACCGGATCATAATTAAGGGGTTATCCACTTACACTCCAGATCAGAAGTTTGGAGTCACACTTTAAAAAACATGTAAATCTCTGCCATTTTAAGACCGATTTACAATATCCATAGGTCATATTTGAAAGGTATTGATGAAAATTATTTTCATAAGCAACTGGTTTAATACTGGTTATTATATACTAAAACGTCTCATAAAGTTACAACATTTTAAAAAAATCAATGAAAGAATAATGAAATCAAAAGATGATATAATCACATGTTTTACTTGTAAGTAACAAGAAGAGGTTGCAAAGTATGTATTTGATACATCAAACCTGTCAATTTTGTCATTATCCAAAGTGTAATATTGCCACAGATGGCGGTAGTTAAATCTAATTTAGAAGCCTAACATTACATTTTGTTTTTAATTATTTTTACATAGATATTAATATTTATTCCCACTGCACATTTCGTAATCATTAGTTTTTGAAAAACATTGCTTTTAATCTAAAAAACAACACATTCCCGAACATTTCCTTTTATTGTTACTACCATTCTTCCGTGAGCTCAGTACTGCCCATAAAAGCATATCAGAACCATATGAAAAAAACAGCAAGCCGAGAGAAACGCTGTTGATAATTTATTTTTTCGTAGACTCTTGTGGATGGGACAATACAGTTTTGGTATTTTTCGCGATATTATCTGAACAAAACATGCTTTTAGTACACAGTGTAATTTACAATCGATTCTAATCATTAGCATTCACAATCGATTCTAATGGATAACTCATTTCTGACAAAAATTCATATGGGCAGGGTATGTAGGTAGTATCCTAGAGTGCTGAGCATGATTGAGATAAATACAAACGAATATGTGACAGCATGTGACAGTGATGGATATCACAAACTCGGTGCTTTACCCCTGGGCAGTATTGTGAACTACTAGCACCTCTGCCAGGAAAATAATATCAATGAGTAAAGGCGTTGCCCTATTCCAGAAAACATTATCTGCAATGAGTATTTTCAACCTTGAGTGAGTATTTCCAATTTATTCTGCCACTAAAACATTTGTATTTTCGCAGAAACGTACATGTTGCCTACTATACTTGCAAGCTTCATTAGTGTCGAAAGTCACTGAAAATGATGTTAGGCACTGATGATGCCTGCAAGTAGTAGAAAAGATGCGCATTAGGATGGGTTGATTTTGTATGGCAGTCCACATCTCCCTACTACGATTTTGTCACCCCTCCGCGCATTAGACTTTTGTCTTTCAATCATTTTACATAACTGTAATTCCAAATCTTCTAGCGAATTCGTTTATTATCGGGGTTCGAACCAGTTCGAAACCGAACTTTTTGTCAGTGCGAACCTCAACCTGAACTGGGTTTTAAAAACAAACGAGCAAACTGACGTTTGTCAGAAAACAAGTAGATCCAATCTTGATACCCGATCCAGGTTGGAACTGAATAATAAACGAATTCGATATTACTCATTCATCTTCAAGATGGATGTTTAAGATATACTTTGGTGCAATAAGACCACTGAAAAAGCGCATGAGTTTCGTAGAACATTAGAAAAAAAAGGTTACTTTCAAAATCGGGTCACTACTTTATTTATTTGCTTATCAAAAATTCACACTTTGCTCAAAATTGTCCATTTTTTAAATTTAGACTAGGAAAACTACACAGAACAACTTTGTCAAAGACCGAAAACCAATCCAAACCCTTACTTTATGGCAAGTGTGCACTCCATGCACACCTAAAAGCTCATTTAAAATATTATACCGCCAGTCGGGCTGACGTTGGAGTTGGGGAGTGACATTGGTCCAAAAATTAATAATGTTGATTGTTACAAATATCTTGAAAATGCAGAAAATAACTAAAATTTAACGTGATGTAAAGCTGACATGTTTCTTCAACTCCTGGAGTAAAGCGTAAATAGCATTAACGAATTGTTTTGTTTAAATAGTGTTGTAAAGTTAAGTGTCATAAATACTAAAAAAAAACTTTCCTCTAAAAGCCTACTCAAATAGCCCAATGTCACCCCCCATAAGGGTTAACACTTATTTATAAATACATGTTGTGTAGAAAAGCCTAAGTTTTCAAAAAAAAATATAAAAACGTTTTACGCCCATTGTCTACAAACCATGAAAACCTTAAAAAACAAATACAATCAAAGTTCTGCTACACAAAACTTCAATTCATATATTTTTTCTGAAAAGTATTTTTAAAACAGCAAAAGGGTTTATCTTCCATTTAATTCCACTTAATTTATTTTGGTATCCATGACAGATACGTATTTCGACTACAATGAACTAAAGAACTTATCAAAATCTAACCCCCTTAAGTACTCATCCCCTAGGTAAAAAAGTCAAGATCATAGGTATAAAAATGAAACTACAATGTGTTGAATCGGAACCTACCTAACTAATAAAAACCAAAGATTTAAGTGAGCTAAAGGAGAAGGGGGTTAGATTTTGATAAGTTCTTTAGTGGGAATGACACTGATGAAGACTGTACATTGTAGTCGAAAGTCGAAATACGTATCTGTCATGGATACTAAAATAAATTAAGTGGAATTAAATGGAAGATAAACCCTTTTGCTGTTTTATTTAGCATTCCGCTAACAACCCAATTTCATTACTTCATTATGATGGCTACCAAGCCTTTTGGGATTTTCCTTATTAGAGAGTTGTATAGATTTTTTCTCCTTTAGCTCACTTAAATCTTTGGTTTTTATTAGTTAGGTAGGTTCCGATTCAACACATTGTAGTTTCATTTTTATACCTATGATCTTGACTTTTTTACCTAGGGGATGAGTACTTAAGGGGGTTAGATTTTGATAAGTTCTTTAGTGGGAATGACACTTATGAAGACTGCACATTGTAGTCGAAATACGTATCTGTCATACCAAAATAAATTAAGTGGAATTAAATGGAAGATAAACCCTTTTGCTGTTTTATTTAGCATTCCGCTAACAACCCAATTTCATTACTTCACAAGTATTTTTAATAACCTTTCATTTGATATTTTGATCATTCAAATCGGTTCAATGGTTCAAAAGTTATGATTTTTTTTTAAATGTCATTTTTGGAAAAAAAATAGAATAAAATCGATTTTTTGGACCACCCGTACATGGAAATGGTCACCCTAATGAGAAAATAAAAAAAAAATACGGGTCTAATATTTTTCGATAAGGAACAAAACTACCAATTGTAACGAAATTCTGAGAACCACTATATCGTTTTGCTATGGAATGGCTGTATAGAGAGATATATATATAAGGAATGCGTGATCAGAGATTTTATGCCTCATAAAATCCCGATGTCGCCGACTGGTATTGAACCCAGGCCTTTTTAGGTGAGAGGCAATCACGCTTACCACTACACCACTGGTGCCGCTATAAATATATTTGTTGACATGGTGCTTAATAATGTTTCATATTACAAAATAGTAATTTCAACCCATCGTGGTCATAATCATGAGAGACATGATAATTAGAACAAACTTGTATTCAGAACCACACTCTAAAAAACTCATATCTATTTCACAACTCTAAGACTGACATATGAAATTGTCAATTCTGGTCCGAGATCTGCACTAATCTCAACATTTGAAGTAAATCTAAAAGTAACTACGACCAGCAACACTGCCAAGCGTACTAAGTATAAACTTTTAATTGCAATTAATTGTAATGTTTTTATACAACTTTGTGAAATCCTGTTTGGAGTGTAGTGTTACAAAGTTCAAAACATATCGATCGATCCAAAACTTATGTTTGACCTGCGAATTATGTGTTGTTTTTTCATTCAACATTGGTGACCCGAAATGTGGGTCACAACAAGAGGTTCATTATGTCCACGCACTACGAAAAACTTACGTATATTTCGGGGTCATGAGATTGACACATACGAACGTCATTTGTGGCATAAAATTGCTGCATAAAACACAAAAAATTAAGTTCTTCTCCATGAGTCACATATTTTTCGGTCTAGAAGCACTTAAATTTACATTATATGTTTGTTTACGTTTGATCTTTTGATGCCAAAGATGGAATCCGTCACGGGTAAAGTTATCTTAATCTAAGTTCACACTTTTAACTACGTATTACTGATTTACAATAGCTCAATATAATGTTCGGTACAATGATAGTTGTGGGAGGACAACATATTATTAATAGCTATAACTACGTTGACTCAATGTTTTATACAGTTCTTTCATTTTGTTCCATTCGAGCCATTCGATATATCCATTATTTACAGTTCCTGTCGAGCGTCATTTGCCTCGATATTTTCTTACTCATTACTAGCGTAAAACGTGTCGTCCTTTACACGCAATAGAAGTAAAGAATAGTTCAACTTTCCCTTTTCTTTGAGGTATGAAGTCACTATTCTGCACATTCCAACACATACTAAATCGATTCTAGCTTGATGTCAAGAAGCAATTCAAAACTAGGTACTTTGCGGCACAAAACTGGAAACTAGAACTCGTGAATTTAGGAAATGAGCAAAGTTTTTACTCACTCTTCAGAACGTATCCAAGTTTGTACAATAACTTCAACTGTTTTGTTTCTATATATAATTAGTAGTGCCGTATGTCAGATCACTTGCTTTCACAAAGCTTTAATGTATCGAAGAACATGAAGAATCAACTCACTAAGTATATAGTAATATCCAAAACCTTAACGTGTGTTGGTGTGGTTTTATGTATAGTGAGGAATACTTTTCTGAATAAGGACCAGCTACTGTTGTTTACCTGCTATCCTTAACACTTTTCGAAATGAACACGTGTTAACTGGTTAAAAGAATACGACAGACTGAAACTTTTCTTCAGCGGCACTAGTCGGTTTCCCTCAAGACTTTGGCCGGCCAAGGAAACCACGAGTCGGCGCATAGCAAGGACTCCGAACATCATAACAATATCCTTCGGCACCACAGTAGCTAGGAGCAGCACAAAAAGGATATCTTACGGTTAGGATGAGGATACCATTAAAATTCAATGCCAACTGCCAATGAACCGATCGTGTGGTGGAGAAGAATTGTTATCGAACTAGACTGCACGCCATCGGCAATATACATCATCACGAGGAACTCACGGAGAGAAATTGCGCTTCTAAAAACTGTGGCTAATCAAAGCAACTGTTAAATTTTAATTTCATAAGAATCCACAAGGCTTGGTCATAAGTCTTAAATCATCATCATGCACCTCTTAATGCTACCATATTTCGTGGAATTTAAACATTCATTGGTATTATTAAACTTTTATGTGATGAAACAATAAACAAAACATGCGGCTCCATGATGATATTTTTAAAAGATCGATATAGATCATTTTTCATGACAAAAGTGCAACACTATTGGACCGCTACCCAATTTCATAAGTTTAGATCTTCAGCATGAAAGTTATATCGAATTGGATACAAATATTCCATTTGTGAACATTCAGAAAATACACTGACCAACAGGGTAATATTCATTGTTTTGTTTAATTTCTGGATTGTGTTTCCTTGATTTGTTTTCCGTCTATCTTATTTTCCGTGCTGAGCACCAATGCTACCGACGCCAGGGAGGCAGCTCCCACACCTCGACCCGACCTATCGACCCATCAACTCATGAACCGGGGACCAACGGCTTTACTTCTCTTCCGAAGAAAGGCGTGATCAGAGATGTTATGCCTCGGAACATCCCGGAACAACCAGGCCTGCTGGGGTGAGAGGTGAACACGCTTACCACTACACCACTGGCGCCGCTAATTTCTGGATTTCATTAGAAGATTATTCATAAATAACTAATATGTATGAATTTCACGATATTACTGAGTAATAAAACATCGCCATGAAAATCATGCTGAATCTTATGAAATTTGTGTTCAGGCCTTTTTCAATGTTAATATGCGTATTTGAAATGCCTTTTATGTATTACTTTTAACTATTTCACAGCCAAATAATAACACTGTGTTGACGCAGAACATCCCGGCGGCGCCGACTAGGATTGAACCCAGGCCTGCTGGGGTGAGAGGTAATCATACTTACCACTACTCGACCGGCACTGTTTATCGTTCCACATGATTACTTATTACAATTTGTATTTTGTTAAGTTTTTGAACACTTTTTAAAATTAAAATTGTTAAATTGATAAACCCCTCAAACGGCTTTTGAATGACTCTCTATAATATATTCTTATTATATTTGGGTTCATTAAATCCTTGTACGACACGTATTTTCAGCAGATATCAAGGTTTGACAAAATGAAAATGAAGTTTATTTTTATATATTACTTGTAATTTCACTGCAAATCATTAATTTCTGACAATTGAACATAATATATTGATTAACACTTAGTTTAATGAAAAATGCTACTATCAAGTGAAGTTCGTTTCAACCCTATGATGCGTATGTTTGAAAACTGATATTGAATGCTATTAAATGTCAATAAAATAAAATAAATGTGTGCAGAAAAATCTACTTTTTTGTAAAGAGAAACTCATGATATCTATCACCAACCAACCAATTTTACCCTGGTGATCAATTTGCCCCCGGATCACAGTAGTTAATTTTTTTTCCTTTTTGTTTTTGTGGTGACACGCTATTCAATATCAATCTTCGAAAGCTGCTGTCCCTCTGGATCCTAAATCTGGCACTGGTCTGAGCAAATCTGTACATTTTCAAAAGTTAGTTATTAAGGCCCCTGTTGTGACCGGAGAGGAGAAAACAAAATCCGTGCCTGGGTTTCGGGCCTGAAACCCGACAAATTATGCACCAAAACGTCCGCCTTTAGTACTGATCAACAGCACAGCAGCCACAGCAGAAATCAGCACACCGCCGTAGGGTAGAGCGCTACTTCGTCTTAATCGCCCATTTCCGTTCTATCGATCAGAAAAGATCAATAATATCAATGATTTCACCGTGCATAAATCAATAATGGGTTTGTTCCGATGCGTTAGTTCATTAGCTACAACATAAATCCTGTTAGAGCGCATTGTATGAATATTTACGCTCATTGTTCTCAAAACAAAAGAAGCGCTCCTAGCGAATCCCCTTTTTCTACGTTTATCCGTAGGACGAAGAAAATCTAATGGCGTTTCAATGCGTTAGGACGGAATTGAAACTCATAGAACGAATTTAGAATCAAGAATCAGTGTTAGATTTTAGACAATATCTCAACAATGTGTGACTCTTTATCAAATCCAACGATACGTATGGAAAGGTGAATAAATTTGCAAGTCATCTTTGACAGAAATATTCCATTTTTTGTTTAAATTCGTTCAGAAAAGAGAGGTAAAGCGCGGGTTGTGCTTAGTAGGACGGAAATTAGATCAAAAACCCTACTAATGGCGATATTTTTTATTCACTGATTTCGCAGGCAACTCGCGACACGGTGATTCGCAGCTTTCCTCGCTTTCCTCCAATGGAAGAATACAGATCTTCGTCACAGGTCACACGATGACGCCACGGCTGGTGCTTAGTGAAACAATTCGCAAAAGTTATCATTTCCTGGGTGAACAGCAACTATTTGGGCCAACGGCCACTACACCGGCATCTGCGATACGTCAATCAGCACTACGAGTCTCCTTGGTTGGATGTATTCGAGTGGCAGGTTTTCGTGTCACACTGCAATTTCTGCAGATATTCTTTCCTCCATTGATGCCATAAATACTGAAAAATTCCATGGAGCTGTTGATAGCGATTAGTGAGCCGATTCAGAGGTGTTCGATGACAATTCGGTTCCGGGAGCGCATGCAAGAAGTGCGCCGGGGTGATGTCAATGTCGTTCGGGACATCACTCAGTGGCACGAAAGAACGCGAGTTCATGCTCACTTCGCTTTGGGTGAGCACGGTGGTGAAGTCTTCAAACGATAACCTGGAGTTGCCGAGTTGCCGATAAATTTGACCTTTGGCCACTTTCATCGCCACTTCCCACTGTTCTCCGAAGTGCAGGGCTGAAGTGCTAGTAGATTTTCTCGCTGCTTCGATCCGTGGTAATCTGACGCAGCTGGTCTTCGTCCTGTAGCATTCGGTAGACGTTTTCCAGCTCGCTGGAAGCCCCTTGGAAGTTTTTGTCGATAGATCACTGACCAACTCGATATGCATCGCCTTGCTGCAGAAACAGACGAAAATCCATAAGTACGCTTTCGTCGCAGCAGCTCGCTTGTTTGTCGGTTCCATCCCAGTGACAACAAACGGTCGGGCAGGCATGGTTCAATGCAGAGGAAGTTGTCCGATTTGTAGGCTCGTTGGGACAGGGTTAGCTCGGGCGCATCGGTAGCAACTGCGGAGGACACTGTGGACAAGTGGTCGGCCATGGATTGGAATGAATATCTCCCTCATGACCGCGAGTGTGAGGTGACCGCCACCATGAATAAGCGATTAGGATTTGGCAATTAGGTGGAACAGACGATGGTTGCTTGGTAGTAGAGCGGAATTTTTGGTTAGGAAAGCTGGTCAGAAAGTCCCCCCTACCCAAATGGTTCCCTCAGGGTCTAAAAATGGAGTCAGTGGGCTAGTTAAAGATTACCTTCCGACAGGCTTGTCGTTTTACAGGGCGTGAATCTCTTCGCGGAACGCGTCTACCTGGGCCTGATGAATTAATGTCCGTTCGGCGACTTTCAAATGTTCACCATTCAGCGAAATATTGGGAAGCAAACTAGTTGAAGGAATAGGTCGCGTGCGGGCTTTGTTGCGTAGATTGGCGATGAACCGGAATACATAAGCAGTTTGCACGACGTAGCCAGCGATGGATACCTGGTGTTTCGCTGCTACGTCCAGTTGCGTCCAGCTTAATGGTGGACCAAGGCACTTGGCTCCTTCCGCGCTAGTTGTCTCAGAGCCAGAAGACGTGTTCAGAGAGCATGAACAGAAGCAGACAGAGAGGAACGTAGAAGAGTGTTTAGTGTCGAGATTCTGATGGCAACCCTTGGGTGATACATACCGTGTCGTGCTGGCGAAGAGGTCCAAGCATGCCCGCTGAAATGTATACAGAGAAGCTGAAAGTCATCGTGGAAGGACTTTTCCCGAAGCACGACCCAACGACTTAGCCACCAACGCCGTACGGAGAGGTAGAGGCAGATAATGTCAAAGTCACCAACGAGGAACTCGTATCAGTGGCGAAAGGATTGATGATGAAGAAAGCTCCCGGTCCGGATGGAATATCCAACGTGGCGTTGAAATCGGCGATCTAGACGTCTCCGGACATGTTCAGGATGTTGTTGCAGAAATGCCTGGACAAGGGTCACTTTCCTGGCAGGTGGAAGATACAGAAGCTAGTGTTGCTGCCGAAACCAGGAAAACCGGCGGGGATCCAGCATCGTATAGGCCTATATGCCTGCTTGATACAATCGGAAAATTATTGGAGAGGATCGAGCGAAGAGGAGATCGATATTGCGCCGTGATAACGATCGACATAAGAATGCGTTCAACAGTGCCAGCTTTGAGGTCATCGCCGAACCGCTGCATAGAATGAGGGTCCCTGACTACCTATGTAGGAACCTGAGGAACTATTTCCAGAACCTGGTTCTGGTCTAAGAGACAGACATGGGACAAGGATCCATTATAATCACAGTGAGAGTTCCACAAGGCTCCATCCTTGGTCCAACGGTCTGGAACGGGATGTACAACGGCGTGCTAACGCTGAAGCTGCCCTAAGGAGTTGAGATCGTTGGCATTGCGGACGAAATCGTCTTGACGGTAACAGGCGAGACGCTGGAAGAGTTGGAAATGTTGGCAACCGAAGCGATTGACATGATTGGTAACTGGATGCAAGGAGCGAAGCTGCAGATACCCGAGCAAAGTCGGTTAACCAAATGAAAGCAAATCTATATTAAAGATTGTAGTTCCTATCATAATGAAAACTCATTTTGATTTCAATTGTCTCGACATTAGTTTAATATAATATTGTTCTTTCATTATGCAGTCAAGACTTTTTAAATGAAAGCAAATTAACTTGAAGTTCTGCTGTTAACGTCTTGTTTAAGCTTTAATTTAAGCTCATCTGTCGTTAACCTAACGCTTTTAATTCTAACACATTTTAGATCATTCGCTATTTGCCCGGGGTGAGATTTGAGCTCAAGTCTTTCAGCGTGAGAAGCATTGATGCTTACGATTTACGTCAGGCCCGTATTCAGTTAAACATTATGAATGCAAAATCAAAAATCAAATTGATTTCATTGAAAGCACGATTAGTTTTCCGTTTGATTCAACAGTGTAAAAGTTTGCTCTCATTTTTGCTGTGTTAACCGTTAAGTCAACCAAAATGAGAATCAACTGGAGTATTCAAAATAAGTTACATCATAACAGCTAATTTTGATTTCAATTTGATCTCCAGCTTTGCTCGGGTAGCCCACCATAAAACAGAACTGATGTTGGTCAGTAACTGTAAAGCGGTGTAGCTTGCATAAATCACCCCTCGGGCGCCATAGCCTCGAAGCGCGTGTTGAAATACCTGGGAGTGATGATCGATGACCGGCTAAACTTCAACAGCCACGCCGAATATGCCTATGAGAAGCTTAAGTACATACCGGCTCATGGCGAGCGTACAGAACAAGCTCGCCGGAAGCATTATCGCCAGAATGACCCCTATCGGTGTAAAACGACACGAATGTCACAGAAGTGATGAAGGGTCACTAGTAAATAATAATAATAATAATTGCAATAATAATTCTAATCATAATAATAATAATAATAATAATAATAATAATCATAATAATAATAATAATAATAATAATAATCTTCTTCTTCTTCGCATTTCAAGCTTATTGCATATCGCATATTAGCTTATTGCGTGCTCTCAACTTAGTGTTCTAGATGCACTTCCACAGTTATTAATTGAGAGCTTTCGATGCCTGTACCATTTTTGCATAGGTATAATTGTGTGGCAAGTCCAATCATACTTCTATGCCCAGGGAAGTCGACAAATTTTCCAACCCGAAAAATTCCTAGACCGGACCGGGAATTGAACCCAGCCACCTCCAGCATGGTCTTGCTTTGTAGCTGCGCCTTTACCGGCTGAGCTAAGGGAGGCCATATATATAATAATAATAATATGATGTGTAAAAAAGTTTTACCAACCTAACTGTTCTCCTCTCAATATGTACAAAATATTAATGAGTTACCTGAAAAGAGAAAAAAAAGACAAAAATTGTTAGAACGATACTCTCAAATTGGCACTGCTTTACAAGCAATGATTGGATGATGATTAAACGTAGCTGTTCGGTGTACTGAATGACTTATTTTCTTCATTTTCTTATACAGGTCAGGAAAATATATACAGCAGTAGTTTTTATGATACATTGCATACATTTAGGCGTTATCCCCATATACAATAATCCAGGACCAAGGTCCAAATCCAATTATTGAACATCATTGTATTTCCTGTAAATATTACATGGTTAATAGATATTGCAATAGATCGATAGGTATAACAATAACCAACCTTTTTTTTTAAAATAACTTGGAGTTGTTGGATTTTAAACTAATTAAAGCTTATTTTACAATAGTTAGTTACTAACGACTCTTAGCTGAATAATTAAAAATCGCCTGAAATTATGTGCACTATACACTCCCGGAAATAAATATAAAGACACATAAAAAAGCATGGCGCCTACCAAATATAAGAATCAGAGGAATTCTAAACCATGTATTTTTGGAAGCCACATTATCATGCTACAATATCACCCATAGAAATAACCAATTGCATCATGTACGCAGGGGAAATAAATGGAAATGTGATTTTCTCCTTAGGAAATAAATATAAAGACACATAAAAAAATGTATGGGAAATGGGTCATTTTCGAAACATTACTAAGCATGTCAACAATTCTTGTAGCACCAAAATAACCAAAGAGTTAGTTAAAGTAATAATTAAACTTAATTTCTGAAACGTTTTAAGCAGATCCAATCGCTAGAAGTTATCGAAAATTACAAAAAAATCATTGGTTGATCAGCGATGATTAATTAGGTGATACATACATTTAGGCGTTTTCCGAGTTAGAATTTGTCTTGAGATGTTCAAACAAATTAATAGGAAGATGGGAAGAGCGCGTAGGCCCGTCACCCCCTCACTTTTACTAGATATCAGTTTTAGTGTAACTAAATAAACACAGGTCATCCAGAAGACCACGTAGTCCTACGTCACCATTGCAAACAACCCCATAGGGCTGTCCCTTGTAGTTTTTTATTGATCAAACATATCTTTTTTTCAGCGGCGCCGGTGGTGTAGTGGTAAGCGTAACTGCCTGAGGCCAAATGGCCTGTGCCCAATTCCAGTCGGCGGCGCCAGGATTTTCTGAGGCATAAAATCTCTGATCACGCCTTCCTTTGGCAGGGTTGATAGTATGGTACAAATTACTTTATTTGTGTGTGCATAATCCTTTATTTATGGGCACAACTTCCTTTAATTATGGTAATATTTTTTTGGGGTAATGGTGCTGTTTCTTATCGGTACATGCCACCATTTTTTATGGGTGCGTTTTAATTTTTGTATAGTGTATTTTCTTTTTTTTTGTTGGGGGAGGTCTTAAACGTTTTACCGTTACGGGTATGGGCCGTAAAATTCCTCCTGTGAAAAAGAACACATACTAGCAGAGTCCATCTACCCGTGTAGACGAGAATATAAAATCAATATCAAGGTTTACTATTTAAACTGGGGAACAGAACATCAGTTGTTATCATTTTTTTCCTTGATTTGTTTGTTTCCGTCGATCTTGTTTTCCGTGCTGAGTACCAATGCTACCGACGCCAGGGAGGCAGCTCCCACATCTGTAACCTCTGTACTCAATAGCGCAATGCAATGCAATGCAATGTAATTTTGAGTTGAATTCGACTTAGGTACTGAGTTACTTTTATCGGCCGTGTAGACCGGGCAATTTTTTTTTTCTCGATTATCATATTCGGGCAGATTTATAAGGAAAATTTTACTCAATCATTGAGTAACCCCACGTTCGATTTTAAGTGAAATGTTCATGGTGATTAGAACTGATGACCCTCCAGGGTAACTAGTTATTGAAAACAAACATTATTTATCTTTATTTCAAACAAGGGCGCGAAGGGTAATTCGAAATGAGTAACCAGTTCCAAATTTACCATGACATCACTGGGTTCCGGTCTTCATCAAAGCTGTTCATATGGATTAGGCCTATTGGAAGATGAACAGTTGAGTTCAGAGTTCGTCTTCCAGGTGGCACTCATATGCCATTTGTTTTCAAATTATTTGCTCAATTTGACATCTTAACTCGAAAGAAGGTATCTGTCTTTGGGAAAAAAAATGTTCAAGTGAAAGAGACTTATTGGATGGTGTACATCACACTAGTATACTTTTTAAATTCTTATTGATTCTTATTGCAACTTCTTACCAAAGGTCATATAAAAATGTATCATAGAATATCGTAAATTGCTACAGTTAATGTCAACATCTCAGATAAGAATGGCATACATTGTATAATATTTAAGTTAAATCGTATAGAATTTAAATTTCCGACTTATTTCCGATGAATCATTTTTCCATCAAGTTTAATTTATTATTACAGATTAAATCGTATATGATGTTAAATCAATTCGTTTTACAATAAATTGAAATGTGCACGCATATGACCTCCAATTTTGAACGTAAAAGCCATTTTTATGCAACAGAATAGAATGAATGCACAGTATGTAAGTAAACATTGTAATAATCATTGTATGTAGTCTACACTGGCTTGACGAAATGGAAATAAAGAATAAAGAATAGTATATGATTCGTTTGTTTGTGTATATGTTTGTACATCACTTACTTTACTTGCATTTTGGTGGTTTGGGTATTGCTTTAGCATAAGACCTCAACTAGTTATAAGGTAGCGGTGTTGAACAAAAATGTGTTGATGTATAAGACCTGATGTACAGCTCAGTTCAAAATTCACTCACCAGGTGACGATAGTGTGCAATATGACATCTTCTTGCATGCTTTAACTTGACAGTACGACTAGATAGAAGATCTGAATGACAAGACCTATCGTATCTCATTAGAAAAAAAAAAACATCTCGACTAGACTCGACTAGACTAGGTTGCTGTCAACACGAGCTATTGTTTAATTGACAGCTCAGTTCTGAATTCTCACACCAGGCGGAGCGAGTAAACGATTTGACTTATAATAACTTGCAAAGTTATTCAGATTTATAAGACGTATTTCTTCAGATGGCTTGCTGCCTTTGTTAAAATATTTTAGATGGATAAGACCTATTGGATGGTGTATGTTTAGTTCAGAATTCTGTCACCAGGGAAGTAATTGTGCCTTTCCATGGTATACATCAGCGAAAGAATACCGGTTGATAAGTCTAAAATGGTACCATAATGTTTGCAAATTTATATACAACCATATGCCTTGTGTAAACGAGGAAATATCAGTTCAAACTCACAAACATATGTTAGTATGAACAATTTAGTGTACTTTCAATTTATTGGATTGCAGTGCTCGCTATTTGATAAATTTATGTTTGAACACAGATAAAGGACAAATTCAAATGAGAATCAGTTTATCGGTCATAATTCTGCAACATCAAAATGTGTGATGTGAAAAACCGCCAATTATATTGTAATATACAAACTCATGCTAGACACCAGCTATCGATATAAAATAATAACCAATGATCTTTTTTTCAGAATAAAGTCGGATGCATCGATAAAAACTTTATACACTCAACAGTTGTCACCATCCTACTTCTGTTTCAATTGGCGATGGGACTCAAGCAGTATGACTTTCCCATTTTCAGCAACTTTTAACAAATTCTAGAATCGATCAAACGTTCTCCATGCTTTCACAGACAAAATATTCGGTGAATATGAATATATCCCGAGCATCGCAAGCAATTTGTTGGCAACGTTTCACTAGACTCTGGCAAATACCAACACACAAATATTTTCACGTGCAATCATAAATAGAATTCTACGGTTATGCACCACAAGTTCAATGTACTTTCAGTCGTGCCCTTGCAGTTGGACAAAACAAATGAAATCAATATCAGTTGCACATTTGGATTTATACGTACCGCTGCACATTTTGATAAGCTTACCTCGACTTTTAGATACGCTTCTTTTGAACATTTTTGTATTCCTCATGATAGAAAAGGATCCCAGCAGAACAAGACACAAATTGATCACTGTAATCGAAATTTTGACCTTAACTGAATACGAATGTTCAAATCAGTCCAGCTTTCCACAGTAGCACGTCAAGCAACGACGGTTGTTGATTCGTAATTGATGTGCGTAGCGGCTGCTAGCCGAAAACCTTCTAACAACAGCCTTACTCCGAATACCACTGGCTGTGAGTATAAAGAGTCACATTTGTTCACTGAAAATGGAAGCTTTGAATTTTTTCGCTAATAACCCTTGCCACATGTCCTAGCAACAGTCAATTCAGCTGCTTGTTTTCACAAACAAGCATGCCATACACCACGAGTAAACAAGGCTAGAATTAGAGCTTAACGAAAATTCACCACGAAATAGGCCGCAAACTTTGTGATTTTGGGGAAAGCTGGAAGGGTAGTGAAGGGTGAACTAAAGACCGTTAAATTTGCCCAAGATTCAGTGCGTAACAAGTTCCAGTTTGCTTGAGCCTGTACGAAATCTGTGAATGATATGTTTTCTATTTTTTCCTTTTCCTTTTTTATTTATCGTCATAAACCTGCCTAGACTTGTCACATGTCACAGAATTTTTTTTTTCTTCCATTTGTTTGTGCTGAGCACCAATGCTACCGACACCAGGAAGGCAGCTCCCACACCTGGACCCTACGTATCGAACCATCAACTCATGAACCGGAGACCAACGGCTTTACGTCCCTTCCGAAGGAAGGCGTGATCAGAGATATTATGCCTCAGTACGTCCCGGCGGCGCCGACTGGGATTGAACCCAGCAGGCCCTTTGGGGTGAGAGGCAATCACTCTTACCACCACACCACCAACGCTGCTGTTTCACAGATATTTACATCGAAATTCTCCAAATAATAAACAAAACCACTGACTTCTTTTCGAAGATTTAAAGACTAATGAGAATTTATTATCTATTAATAAAATACAATGGAAAAAGACTTACGAAATAACAAAATAAGTCGTTCGAAATATTACTAGATTTTCAACCAAATTCGACCAAACTTAACTCAAAAGCAAACATTGGCCCAATTTTCCAATTTTACGTTGGAATTAACTTTTTGCAGTTTTGTAATTTTTGGTTTTCAAATAAGCTAAGAATACTGAGAACCAGAAACAGAAGGTGTAATTTTTGTGCATGATGTATCACAATCATTATTTTGAACTAAACTAAAAAGATTCTAATGTAGGAATAAGGCTTTGGGAATTCCACTGTAGAAGAAAAGGGCCACTTCAATGTCACTGGTTACTGATTTACACACTGTACGGCTCGAAATCACTCTTCTTCTCCGAACGCGTTTGAAAGAACGAAGCAATGCAAGCATTCTCGAGCGATGCAAACGATGCTTTGATTCGCGTCTCTGTGAGTGACCAGTGAGCGAGGATTATTCCTGCTGTTCATGCTGTCCTCCTTACAGTCTCCATTGGCCATATGAATTTAAATCGCTGTCGAATGCATCACCCAAGTCTTCGAGCAGAAGTAGGCAGCTGGTGAGTGACGAATGCTTGATGGCACAATGTAGTAACTCAGCGAATGATAGTGAAGAGGAGAGGGAGCAAAAAACCTGAAAAAAGCGAACCATTCGTGCAGCACTGCATTCGTGTATAACTAGCGCAACGTTTACTGTGATAGCATCAAATTGCTTATGAGCAGCAGACAATGCGTTGCATGATTCGTTGCCAATATCTGCAACCTTGGTAGGAAGCTTTGCCAGAACAATGCTTTTCAGTGGATCAGAAATATCGAGATAGGGTAGAGAACTACTTCGGTCTAATCGCCCATTTTGGGCCCATCGAGCAGAAAACATCAAATAAATCCATGGTTTCAGAGTTAACAAGTGAATAATGCATTTGGTACGATACTTTAGTTAATAAGCTACCGAACGAAGTCAATGAGAACGCGTGATATGAACGTTTGCACCCATTATTCCCAAAAACAAAAGAAGCGCTCCGACCGAATCAATTTTCATCTTCATCCGATAGGCCGAAGTGAATTCGTTTGCGTTTCAATGGCGTTTCAATGCATTAGGCCGAGTTTAGAATCCGTAGGCCGAGTTTGGCGTCAAGAAGCAGTGTTAGACTTTTGACAATATCTCAACGATTGGTTTCTCTTTATCAAATCTTACGGTACATACGGAAGGGTAAATAAATTTGGAAGCCATCAGTAATAATAACATTCCGTTTGATGCTAAACTGCGCTAGATTGAGAAATACTAAGTGCGGGTTGTGCTTAATAGGCCGGAAATGGGGTAGTTAACCCTACTTGCACATCTATGACACAAACGTCATTCCCATATACTTTGCGTGAAGCCGAAAAATCCTGGTTCTCTGGTTCGATCGAACCAGAGAACCAGGATTTTTCGGCTTCACGCAAAGTATATGGGAATGACGTTTGTGTCATAGATGTGGATACTTGATGATATCGTCCATAATGTCATCAAATGAGAACAACCCAGATGAAGAAGGGGCATCGGGGATTTGTCCCCGGGAGAGGTGAAAAATCCTAGATATATACAGTTCTGCGGAATCCAGGAGGAGTAGAAGTGTCCTTTTTTCCACCACTTCTTGATTTGGGCAAGCTGATAAGGGGTTCCTGATCTGCAACTTTCCGCGAACGGATGCGTCTACGTTTCCGTGAATAATTGAAAGGAGTTCCATCCTCAGCCAGGACAGAGTCAGACTCGTCATCTGCCAAAAGAGTCGTTTGCCGTTGGTCGATGGCGTGGATGTCTTAAGCATTTCTGAAAAGACTGTCAGTTACTGTGCAGGCGCCATCCTGGTGCTTCTCCCCGCATTTGGAACAGCGTGCCTTGATGCCACAGTGAGAGGCCGTATGTCAACTGTTTGCAGTTTCTCATCCCAATGGGTCTGGGTTCAATCCCAGCCGAGGTCGGTGGAATTTTTCTGAGGCATAGAAATCTCTAGCAGTGTGTAATGTTTGAAATGAAATCTCTAGTAGTGTATAATGTTTTTCTAAATTTTCTCAACAGCGATGTTAATGTTTTTTTTTTACCGATGAAAAACTGATACCTAACGCACTAGTCAACGGGTCAAGAATTGCCCGCATTTTAAGCCAGACAATCGAAAACAAAGGCATATTCCTCACAGCCACAATTTTCACACACGCATCGACAATGATTTGTTCATTAAAAGCCACGGATGTTATTTTTTTTTTCTTCGATTTAGCTTCCACTTTCTCTCCTTCCTTAAAAAATACCCCCTTTCCCTAGCCAACGCGAAATGTGTACTGCGAAAATGGCAAATGTGTAATGCGAAAACCGCAAGCACCAAGAATGGACAGGTATACTTGGAACAGTGTCTCCAAAAGCGGCTTCTCCCTCTCTTGAAGGCTCACGACGGTCCGACGTGCCACTACACGAAGGACGTGCTAGTGTGGTATAAGGTGAACGATGTCGACTTCGGGCCGAAAGATCTGAACCCCCCAAACACTCCGAAACTGTGCCCAATAGAAAAATACTGGGCCATTATGAAGGAGTACCTTCTAAAAAAAACTGTCGATTCTGAGGTCGTGCAGAACCTTATGGATGGGGTTAAGGCCAAGGTTCGCGCATTCGGATATAAAGGCGAAATAATTTGGTGAAAATCGGATCAAAACTCGAATTTTGAGAATGAATTTGTGTGTGCGGATTTTAAACGGTACACCCTTTATAATGCTATGGTGACAGTAGGGTAGCCCATTACAGGGTAGCCCATTACTAGCACTACTAATGTTTACTAATGCTTAATGCTTGGGCTGGTATGAGCAACGTCAAAAATGTTCGCTTCTATTCCCGAGCGAAATGTTTAACTCTTTTTTTTTTGCAAATGTTTGGGCTGTTCGAGTAAATGTGGTTAAACAAATCGCCAATTGTTTACTCAACCATCTTTGTCAAACTCCTTTGTTGGTTTTTGTAAAAATGTTCGAGAGAGTCAACTCACTACATGAGCATGTTGACCGCCCACGGTTACTACTCCGTTACAACTTTGTAGATCAGCTGTTATTACACAGAGAACCAGCAGATGATGTTTGGGAATAACATACATCCTCAATGTGTAAAAACTGATGTCCGAATGCAGGTTAACTAAGGAGTGAAAAGGAATGTGATGACGTGAAACTCGTTTTTTTGAGAACACCTCTACACTTCCACGAGAAATCACTGGGATTTTGAATATATGGGGTAGGATTTGCAGCAGGGTTCGTTTTGGTAAACTTATGGGTCTTCGAGCAAAGAGATCCTATGCAACTACGACTATGGTTCTTGACGTCTGTGATTTCTATATGAAGGTACACTCTGTGAAAACCGAAAATGGAACATGTAACAAAATTATGACGTTAATAACACAGCTGCCCCTGAACCAATTCCAATAATTTTATCACCAATCGCTCTGAAATATGTCTACGCATCTGCTTAAGTTAAGACTTTATCATTTTTTAAAATGTCTCTATTGAAAATTGCACGAATGTGCAACTGTTGCTGTGATAGTTAAAATTATCACCGATTGCCTGCAAAAAGTGATTTCCCTAACACAGATTTCAAAGTTGAATTCCATCCGGTCTCACCACACACGCCTATAGATTTCTACTACCGAAGTGAACCACATTGTCTCGTTCGATCTATTGTTAAAAGACAAAATGGCGATCGAGCGAACTGACCGCAAACAATTATCAGAAAAAGAAAATAATCAAAATACACAGTGCTCCGTGACAAATGTCCGTTTTCGACCGCGCTCCACCGCAAACTCCAACACATACCTGCCATGTTTAGAACATAAACTGTGTGCAAACAATTGCTCTTCTCACCGTCACCGTCCTTGTATCTTTTTAACATGGCCGGATTCTTTTCGTAATATCCGTGCTGAAGTATATCGGATATTTTTTATTTATTTTCACGTTAACTCATCGGCACTATTTTCTTCTATCCATCTTTAAAGTGGATCACACCGTAATTCATTTTCACAAAGCAACGGATTACAAACGGCTTAACCAAATTTAATGACGCCACGCTAGACGCTCACTTTTCTATTCGAAAGATTCTGACCACGTGGTTTTCCTGTCAACATATTAACAAACATTGCTAATGCTAATTATGTGGATTAAGGGTATGAAGCATTAGAAGTGCCTATTAAAGACTTGGTAGTATTAGCCTGTTATTAGCAATAGTAATGCTGAGACAAAGCCGCTTAAGGAGGCGTCCATTAATTACGTAACGGTAAAAATTGAAATATTCGACCATCGTCCCCTTCTTCTACCCCTTAGTAACAAAACGTGACGCGGAAAGTATTCTATTTCTAACGTAACGATCTTAAAGCTCGCCCTGATTCAGATTTTCAAAACATTTTTGATTTGGTTATAATTTCTTTATGTCAAGGTAATGTAACATATGTATGTATTGTAAGGTAGCCACCATCCCTTCGAAGATCTTGTCTTGTATGCAGCTCCTCTTAAGAATAAGATCAATTTGAGCTAGCGATCTGAATTCACAATATCGCTGTAAAAACGGAGGGGTGGACCCGTAAGCAGAAGCATTTACGCGAAATCCACGGGAATACGATCCAACAAATAGAATAACGCAATTCGCAATACTTATTAAGCTTCCTACAGGGTGGTTTGTTAATAAGGGTGCATCAATCTCACCGAAACTGTTGGAGTAGAATTTACACCACTTGTCGATCATACTATCGTCCAGTTTAAATTTGAATATTTCCTCTTATCGTCCCTCCCAACCCACAATGAAAACTTATGTAATGGAGAAATGTAATATATCAGAACTTAAAATATGAAATAATGAAAATAAATTTATATGAAAAAATTAGTTGATATTCTGCAATGAAAATAATAAATATTTTACCTACAATAAGATACAGCTCTATGTCTGCTCAGCTCCCAATATAAGGTGGATGTAACACTGAAATTTCAAGATTATATTATGCGAATAAATATTTTTAGCTCTAATGATACTTGATATTTTTCAAGATTGAAAAAAAATATGATATAATAATAATGACTAAAAATTGCTGGCATGCTGGGTAGCATCGATTGCTGGCACTTGCACTGGGGAAATTGCCCGAATAATTATAAAGGTGAGTTTAATTAATGTATTACCAAATATAGAACCCTCCTCCCTTAGTTTGATTCTCCCCTCCCCTAATACATCGGCATTCAAAAACGAAGAAGCCTATATGATGTGAAAGAAGTAAATATGTATATTTATTTGAAACGAAATTTTCTCAACCCACTTTATAAGCTTATCAACCATAAGATATTAACTAAATAATTCTTGTTTCCATTCAGGCCAATTCACAGGAAAAGAAGGTAAATCCACTATTGTGTTGGAAGCAATTGCCTCCTACGGCACACATATTTGGCACAGCTCCTTTGGTTCTCCTGGTAGTCTCAACGATATCAATATTCTGGATCGTTCACCGTTGCTCAACAACGTCGTCAATGTGAGTTATTTAATATCTGTCGATAGATTTTGCATACCTAAAATCTAAGATAAAGATCGTAAGTAAAATGATCTAAGTAACTCAGGGTAATAAATATATGAATTTATTTTCAGGTTAGAATGCTGACCAAGCGAAGTTCTGCCTGGGACTAATTGGTGAATTGTCCGTAGACCAACAAAGCTACATTGATGACGTGATAAGTAGGTTTCATATGACGAGCTGTCGTCCTGCTGTTACACCATTTGAAGCTAGTGAGCGGTTGGACAAATCGATGTCACCATAGAATGTGGAAGAAGCAGAGCAGATGAAAATGTTCCCTTCCTTAGCTGTCGGATGTCTGCAGTACATTGCACAGGCAACCAGTCCGGATATCTGCTACGCGGTCAATGCTGCCAGCCAGTTTAGTAGCAACCCGGGACAGAAGCAATGAAAATCGGTGAAAGGGATTTTCCTATACCTGAAAGGCACGACGGGCATTTGGCTTCGGTACTGCAAGCAAGGCAACGAAAAGATTGTTGGCACACCGATGCAGATTTGGGAGGAGATACCGTCATACGGCGATCAACGACGGGCTACTTATTCATGCTTCAACTTCAAGGTGGTGCCATTTCTTGGAACGTGACAGACCTATAAGACATAGTTTCTCTTTACTATAATCACAAATCAATTAAAATATCGCGAAACCTAACCGTTCTTTTTGACGCCTGAGAAGAAACGAAAACGTTTTCAGCTGGTCGCCTACCATTAATGTCATGGATATCAGGTCCGGCGACGAAAATCTGTCGCCTCATTCATTCTCTCGCCGTTCTCATGCAACGATGGGTGTGACGTCAAACTGTTCGTTACATGAGAACAGCGGGAGAAAGAAAAGACAAATTCACATTGCTGGATCTGTTCACCATGGTATTGATCTACCATCTGTCAACAGTAAGAAGCTCACACATATTCAACCACAGAAATTTGGAACACAGCTTGTTTCGTGGTTCAAACTCGTACAGAAATAAAACAAAGTTGTCGAGCACGCATCGTACGTAGAAACCTGAAAAAAGAAGAGCTAATATGACTCCATACAATTTGTGCTGATTCGTTTTCTTTTTTTCTGTCGAATATATTATGAGGCAAGTACAATCATATCCTTTTGCGCAGGAATGTAGAGAAATGTTCTAATCCGAAAAAAAAATACACGGGACAGCCCTATGGGGTTGTACGCAACGGGGACGTAGGACTACGTGTTCTTATATAATAAATCTTATTTGTTAACTGCAGCAAGAGCTTGTGTTTTGTGTAGGAATGGGAATTTGAGCAGCGTTATCTCTGTTTGAACTCTTTAGTATGATATGCTTGACATAGACATTCCAACGCCGAATCACGAAGAGCTACTGATTCCGATCAATAACGACGGTGCGGCTTCTTCCTCCTTCTATGGATGCTTATGTGGACTGCAGCTCGCTACTTGCAGGCAGCATTTTGTTGTGACTGGAGAACACCACCACTCACCTTGCGGTAATTAAATAAATACCGTTTGGTGAGACCAGTTGGAATTCAACTTTGAAATCTGTGTTAGGAAAATCTCTTTTCGCAGGAAATTGGTGATAATTTTAACTATAACAGCAACAGCTGCACATTCATGCAAATATTAATGGTAACATTTTGAAAAATAATAAAGTCTTAAATTAAACAAATGCGTTGAAATATTTCTGATCGATTGGTGATAAAGTTATTGAAATTGATCCATGGGCAGCTGAGTTATTAACGTTCAAAATCTTTCATAATTTTGTTACATGTTCCATTCTCGGTTTTCACAAAGTGTACCCCCATATAGAAATCACAGACGTAGTCCTACGTCAAAATCCTAGACCGGACCGGGAATCGAACCCAACCGCCTCCAGCATGACCTTACTTAATACATATGCCTTGAATGACTGAGCTAATTGAGGCCCCTTTTATGCTGTATGTCTGGCGCATTCATTATGTATTCCTAAAAAACTGTTTTTATGTTAGTTGTAGATTAGCCGAAAAATCTTTAACAGATTGCTTATTGCATGCATTTATGTGTTACAGATTAGCCGTTGCAGATAAAACTTATCGGCCAGCCAGGAGTGCACAGCGGACACGGGTATTTTTTGGCCGCCATTTTTAATAATTTCTGGAATTGGGGTGCCGTATAGAAACCGGAAATCAATATCAGACGCCATATAGAAATCCAAGATGGTGGCTTCCGGTTGTAGGAAAACTGGAAAATACTAGCAAATACCGTTCAATATGGGTATTTTCGGAATCGGGATGACCAATATAGACCGGATATCAATGTCAGACGTCATCTTGAAATCCAATATGGTGGCTTCCGGTTGCAGAAAAACTTGGAAAACTGTCAAATACCCTTCAATACGGTTATTTTTGGAATTGGGATAACGTGTATATACTGGATATCCATATCCGGTATCTATACGTCATTCCGATTCCGAAAAAAAACCATATTAAGGGCGTTTGACAGAACTTATTAGTTTTTCTGCAACCGGAGGCCGCTATATTGGATACAAAATGGCATCAGACATTGATTTCCGGTATGTATACGTCCAAAAATACCCATATTGAAGGATATTTGACATTATTTACCAGTTTTTCTGCACCCAAAAGCCGCCATATTGGATTTCAAGATGGCGTCTGACATTTATATCCGATCTATATACGTCATCCCGATTCCGGAAATACCCATATTGAAGGGTATTTGCTAGTATTACCCAGATTTCCTACAACCGGAAGCCGCCATCTTGGGTCTCAAGATGGCGTCAGACATTGATTTCTGGTGTCAAGACGTCACCCTGATTCCGGAAATACCCATATTGACAGGTATTTGACAGGTCCTTGACAGTGTTTCATTTTTTTCTATAACCGGAAGCCGCAATCTTGGATTTCAAGATAACGTTGGTCGACGATTTCCGGTCTCCACGTCACCCCGATTCTGGAAATACCCACATTGCGTAATACATCATTTGAATTCACAGTTTTTCTGTATTCAAAAACCGCTATTTCGACTTGACACTGCATAATTTTATTCATCAAATACAAATTCTGTTTAGTTATCTGCCATCACTGGTGATTCTGAATGCGCACCACGCACATAAACATACAACAGTACCGGATCGGTTCTTGAATTCAAAACATCATCCTTGTAAACACGAACACCGGTACTGGAAAATCAGATCCGCAACGTGTGCAGCGAACTGGTGGAACTACCAAACCGAACCGACCGCAGCACCAAACACTCGCACTCGGTACAACAGTTCAGCACATTGGTTATGATTTAGAAATCCGTACCGGTTCTGTACCGGTGTTTTGACCAACGCTGCTCAATCGTAGCAGTTGAAAAAAGATGAATTGTGTGGAATAAAGCACGTTCAGGGAAGACGCCAACAGTGTCCGTAAGTGTTCCCACCCGGGTATGTAAACAAAATTGCATACAGTACGGTCTGACGGGGATTTGCTGTATCTGTCTTGCTTATGGTCTAGTTAGTGTGATTTTATGTTTGTTTCTTTATTGAAAACCAGTTTTATGTCGAAACACCCATTGATATTTCAATGCACAAAGTCATTATTAAAGAATAAAAAAAAGAAGCAAACATAACCTTCATGCGCAACTTAAAGAGTTATTCGATAAAAATTACCCAAACATAATCAGCTGTAACTATTTAACTATTATACCAAATGCATTGAAACTTGCAGTAAAGATTGTTTTGTCCATAATTACACATTTATTTTTATGATGGTCTGAGAGGTGCTTTATCTCGAGTAATGTTATGAGAACAATATGCTGTCTAAGAAAATCGTCTCAAATTTAAAATCAGGGGTTATTGAAAGAAACTCTTTCGTCATTATTGTTATTGACTCATAAATCCATACCAATGTTTTTGTCATATATTATATTTCAAAATATTGTGGTCAGACATTACACTTCAAAATATTGATCAGAAATTACACTTTAAAATTTCGGTTCTTTTTAACATAAAATAATTAAACCCTTCAAACCCTAAACTAATGAAAACTTAATCCTTTAACGCCGAATAAAACCAGTATTATATATTACGCTTTAAAAATTCATAATAAATTAATAAATTGAAAAAAAAAAATGTATGAAAAAATAAGTAAGGAAAATTTAGTTTTTCGCCATTGTACAACATTTTGTTGTCAAAGCTCGTATTTGAATCATGGAATTTTTCCTACATGTTTTTTTCTCGTATAACTTAACGTTTTCCATAAAAGTGCTTTTGATAGTGTGTTGAACCTGCTTTCCAAATTGTGCACGAAGTTTGGAGTTTGAGTTGCGGAGGTCAAGAACATATCAATTAGTGTTTAAGCTAGGTCTTTTTTTATTATGCTCATGGGTCATCCGTGACTTACCCCCTAAGGAAGGTTATTGTCAGCATTAGTTTACCAAAACGATCCCTGCTGCAAACCTTTCCCCACATCCAACATCCCAGTGATCGCTCGTAGAAGCGCAGAGGACTTCGCGGTTTCCTTCACAGCGAGTATCACGTCAACACATTCCTTCCCAGTCCCTATTTGACCTGCATTCGGACTCGACCGGCCTTTCAAATATTGCTTAATATTAGATTTCCAGTTTTTACACATTAAGGATGAATGTTAGTCCCAAACATCATCTGTTGGTTCTCTGTGAACAGCAGCTGATCTGGCCATAACAGAGTAGCAACCGTGGGCGTTCAATCATGCTCATGCTCATGCTCAAAGCTCGTATTTAAATCATGACATATTTTTTACATGTTCAGAACACTCCAAAGAATCTACTCTGAAAATTTAAAGTTATTTGGTTTAATAGTTAAAAAGTTACAGCTATGTGTGCGCAATTTTTATCGATTATACCCATTAGTTAAAACTTCTTTTGTCAAACAAATTACACTAATATCATCTGTAAGACAGCAAAATCGAATGAACAAATCGACATGTTATAGCAGCAATCACTGCTTCGCGACGCTGACCTACACTAGTACTAGAAGAGGTGTTGCATAAATATACTTTGAGCGGATGACGATTCGGAAATAAATTGAATTATAAAAATAGAAAACGAAAACAAAACCACCTCTTCCGTTGTACACATTCACAGCACATGTGGTCAACCCATTGCTGTCCCGATTTTATTAGACATGTTCCTTACCCTACAACGGCAAGCAGTATGTAGGTAGTGAGAAAACCGTCAGCTTAAGGCTCACCTATTTACTCTACTTTAATTACATTATGTGTCAATGATCGATGTAACGGAGACAAGCAAGCATACATAAACCGGCGTCCTTTAACAAACCGTGTCTAGTGTCAGCATACAAAGTTAACCTAGAACGCCTAAATTTTACAGAAAACAGACACTAGACATGTGTTGTCCAACAAGAGGTGAATTTGCCGTGGCGAACGACGCTTCCTGTCCGACGCTCACGATGAAATGAGCGCTTCAAGGTTTGTATTTTTCATTTCCATTTGTACATGCGAGTTTTGTTATTCAGTCCATTTTACGAGAGTTATGTTTTGGTTCGTATGGAAATCAGCATTGCATTATAAATGCTAAGCCCATGACCGCGAGTCTGTGTTTTCTTTATAAAGTTGACCATGAGGTTTCCCATGACCAACTGTATAAAGAAAGTACAGACTCATGATCTTCGGAATTATTCACTGTTTCCACACAATGAAATAGTGTTGCTTAGCAAACTTTTTGAATGTATTCCCATCATCAATATTTTTGTCAGTAAATCCCCTTCGTGCCAATATATTGACAAGTGTGGGATTCGCTATAGAGCATGATTGTACTTGCCACACAACAATACTAGAAGATAAATGGTATAGGCTTAAAAACATGATTGTTAATCGTTAACGTCAGCGTTAATGTCTTAAATGGGAATTTGCTTAGAAAGCTCTTAATTAACAACTGTATAAGTGCTAACACTAAGTTGAGAGTCGGCGTAAAGTCCCAGTAGGGACGCAGTAAATCCAAAGGAGAAGAAGGTGGTTGGTCCATCTCCTTGTGATAAGGGTGCCAACTTGCGGGAATAAGCAGGATGGTATTCAAATTAAAAAAAGAAAACAATTTGCACGCATTAATGTTAGTGCTAAGGAGAGAAAAAGAATAAGTTCTCTTTAAGGCCTATCGAGCAGAAAACTTCAAATAAATCCATGATTTCAGAGTTAACAAGTCAATTATGCGTTTGGTACGATACTTTAGTTAACAAGCTACCGAACGAAGTCAATGAGAACGCGTGATATTAAAATTTACACCCATTATTCCCAAAAACAAAAGAAGCGCTCCGAACAAATCAATTTTTATCTTTATCCGATAGGCCGAAGTGAATTCATTGGCCTTTCATTGGCGTTTCAAAGCGTTAGGCCGAGTTTAGAATCCGTTGGCCGAGTTTGGCGTCAAGAAGCAGTGTTAGACTTTTGACAATATCTCAACGATTGGTTTCTCTTTAGCAAATCTTACGGTACGTACGGAAATGTAAATCAATTTGGAAGCCATCAGTAATAATAACATTTCGTTTGGTGCTAAACTGCGCTAGATTAAGAAAGACTAAGTGCGAGTTGTGCTTAATAGGCCGGAAATGGGGTAGTTAACCCTACCTCAACTTTTGATATTCAACTTGTGATATTCAAATATTAGGATTTGTTTTTAAAATGGAATCCAGCATGCTGACCTCTTACGTAACGCTAATTCATATCAACTTTAGATATCAATAGTAAAGATTCTACCCGTAGAGCTAGCTTGAGTAGAATTTACCTCTCCACGTCCATACCCGTATAGATGAGAATAGTAAATCAAACGCAAGTTTTACTATAAAAACTGGGGAACAGAACATCAAAAATTGCTATTAGTTTGATTAATATAAAAGGTAAAATATCAAAACTCTATGCGACCATAACTGAGTATTAGCAAAGACAGTTGTTGCCATATATAAAGAACTGCAAAAAACATAGAAAATTAATATCATATTTTGCTATTATATATCATCAAGCGGTGTGTTGTTTAAATAAATCAATTTAATGACATTAATTCTGCTTTCAAATCAAAATAACCAAGAGCTTTCATGTTACCAAAATATCATAACAATTTAGCAAATGGTGATTTGAGGGCAGACTAAGCTAATGATGTGTTATACCGCATAATTTACCATTAAGATAATTGATGGTAAAATTTGAAATCATTTTCCTCTGGTTTTGCTATTCCCCACTACCCGGGTATCCCGGTCTTCAACAGTTTTGAATGAACTTCATTGTTTTAACATATTGACATATAAATATTACATTACTAATTTTAAAGGTGTGTGATGCAAAACAACAATCATTAACAAAGTTAGGATGTACCCAGTGGAACAAAGTTTCTTTGAAGGGATCCTCAACTCATAAAAAATTCAATTATTTATTTAATATCTGAACCTTAGCGTAAAGAGTGTAAATTTTATAATTATAAATCGATAGTTGACACGAATTTATAACAAGAACTCGTTGATTTTGGATTTGTAGTATCACTTTAAACTGCTCCGTAACGTGGGTAGATCACCTTTTCGTGGTACGTTACGGGATGTAAGATCTACCACCGATTCCTAGTCCAGACTACTTCAAACTAGGGGAACAGGATTTTTCAGTAATCAAAGGAACACATCTTAGTCCTTGTTACTTTTTATGCCTTGTTGATAGTGACAAGACTCGGCTTTGTCTACCGAGGATGATCTTGAAACAAGGAAAAAAATGAGTTAGTTTTCTTCATCTATGTGATTCCTAATCTTCTATTCGTTGTTCCCTAGTTTGAAGTGGTTAAGACTAGGGTTCTGATGAATGGTCATTATCGGTGTCATACCTTAATTTTGTTGCTAAGGAATCCAATTTTGACTGACAAAGGGGCGCGCTTTTGGAGGCTGTTTCAACACTCCAGAGGGTATAAATAGTGGGACCTTTCAATTAGAGTCGGATCCTTGCGATAAATGCAATAGTGGCAACTGTAAAAAAATCGAATAATACTTCATCATTTCTCAATAGTGATGGAGTAATACGACATGCACTAAACTAAGGACACGGGATATACTACAATAGATCAATTTACTGGTCGCAGTAGTGTTAGGTCCCGGACAGAGGGAAAAAAATCACTTTAAACTGGTTTTGAAAAGTAATCGGTTGTTTAAGTTTTTCAAACATTCCGGAAGTGCATTGTACCCAGATAGACCAATACGAGGCATGTGAATGTTCTCGAGCGTATTAGATTACTCGCATACCAAGTGTTTTACCCCTGCTGAGCCTACCGGGGGAACAGTTAAAAAAGACCGCTGGCGAACAAATCTCACGCTTGAAATTCTCATGCATTTTCAGTCACTCACACTCATAACTCCGTACGTACCGTAAGATTTGATAAAGAGAAACCAATCGTTGAGATATTGTCAAAAGTCTAACACTACTTCTTGACGCCAAACTCGGCCTACGGATTCTAAACTCGGCCTAACGCATTGAAACGCCAATGAAAGGCCAATGAATTCACTTCGGCCTATCGGATGAAGATAAAAATTGATTTGGTCGGAGCCCTCCATTTTTTTCGAATAATGGGTGCAAACGTTCTCATTGACTTCGTTCGGTAGCTTATGAACTAAAGTATCGTACCAAACGCATAATTGAATTGTTTACTCTGAAATCATGGATTTATTTGAAGTTTTCTGCTCGATAGGCCCAATAAGGGCGATTAGGCCGAAGCAGTTCTCCAGTTGCCAAAATAGAAAGCAATGAATTTTTGAACCTTAACGGGTTACGCCTGCCTGCAAACTTTCAAAAAATCGATTTTTTTTATTGTCCTAATCTAAAGTAAATAAAGTCAAGAATATTTCCTCAAAAGATCAAGTTGATCCGATGAAAATTGTGAAAGTTATGCGACGTACAAAAATATTCACTTATAGTGGACTAAACCCAACTTGAAACTTTAAACGCGATTATCTCGGAATCATATTTTCAAAACCGTTGCCAAAAATTTTTCGAAATGTATACATTCGATTCGTCCGATTCGTTTTGATTTCTGTTCAGTACTATTTTGTGCAGTCCACGATCGTTCGGATTTCGTCTATCATTTAATTTCGATTTCTTACAGCCGATCAAAGACAAATTTTAAGGATCAAAAATCGGCACTTCAACTTTGCAAGGCCGCCATTTTGTCAAAAAAATTTAAAACAAAAACCGAACGATCAAGGACTAGTTTAACACATGCTTAACGATTTGGCATGGTTTTTTTTTTATTTCAGATGATTACATCACAAACCGCAGTTGGCACCGCAAAAAGCGTTTTTTAGAACATCGTCCACGGGGAGCAGCCGTGCGAGCCACCAGGACCTCGTTTTTACAGCATCGACTGATAAATGTACCATTTAATGTGTGTTCAATAAACGGCAGAAAACCGATTTTCAATATGTTGCGTCGTTTTCGAGAAAAAAAAATCCAAACTTTCGTTTTTTTTTCGGTCTTGCAGGTAGGCGTAACCCCTTAAAACTCATCGATGATTTTTGTTCAGTTGTATTGTGCAAGGCAAAACTTATAGGCAAATAAACTCACACATGAGATTTCAGTTTTGAGTTTTCCGAATACTGAAAAAGACTTTAACAAAATAAAGTAAAGCCTGTCTTCAATCACATGTGTACATAAGAGTGGGTCAAATTTACAAACCTCTACTCCCTAGTGCTCTTCCGATCTGTATTGAGATCTCCAGCAACTGAGCCAAACTTTAATGCATTCGGCTACGATCTGGATGTGTATAGGCAAATTTATGGGAAACGAGACAAAACTATTCAGTTTGTTGTCAAAAATTCAAAACATGCAAAATTTTGACCAAACCTGATTGAGAAAACAATGCAGAACAATTTTGTCGCACAAATATGAGTCTTGAGCACAAATCTCCGACATTTTTGTGAAGTCACTTATGAAACTGTTTGCTGCCTTGTATGTGCAAAGATTCATCTTTTCTTCTTCTTATTCTTTATAAATAAAAATGAAGTGGTGTTCGTGTGTCACGTTATAGCTCGAGAACGTATTGACGGATTTGCAGGAACTTTTTTTATTTTATTTTGTTCGTCTTGGGTCCCGACGGGTTTTTATCAACTAGGGAGTGTGTCGTTTGCCTAGTCAGCTAGTTTAACATAAATTTGTAAGCGTGTCAATTTTACATTATATGTTATAACTTAATCTGAAGTAAGCAACTCAGTTCGATAAGTCTTGCTTAGTTCACTACCGCTTATAGCAAGTCCATCCTATAACACAAATCAGCAAGCCGAGAAAACGCGTTCTAGTAACGCCTGGTAGTTTACCTTTTCATGATGCGTTACTAGCATTAAGCCTAGCCCAAACTACTTCAAACTAGGGGAACAGCATTGTTTTGTAATCAAAGGAACACATCTTAGTCCTTTTTACTTTTTATGTCTTGTTGATAGTGACAAGACTTGGCATTGTCCACCGAAGATGATCTTGAAACTGGGAAAAATGAGTGTGGTAGTTAATTATTATCTAAGTGATTCCTAAGCTTTCTATGGTTTGAAGCAGGGTTGATTCTACTCACTTGCTTGAATTATGAAATCATTATATTTTATAATGATATATTTTTTTGTAACCTACAAGAAGAAGTTAAAAGTATGTGTTTGACTCAAAAAACGTGTAAATTTCGCATTCAGAGCGTCACAATCAGCGATTTTATGAATCACTGTTCATGACTCACGAATCGAAAAATCGCAGATAGTGACGCTCTGAAAGCAATATTGACAGGTTTTACGTGTCATACACATGCTTTAAAATCTCTTCTTGCAGTATAAGTATAATTACATCGAATGATTTCATAATTCCGAGATACATATTTTAATAACAAGTAAGTGGAAGCAACCCTGGTTTAAAGTGGTTAAGACAAGGATTCTGATGCATGGTCATAGTCGGTGTTATTGCATGACTTTCTTGCTAAGGAATCCGTTTTTGACTGACAAAGGGGTGCGTCTTTGGAGGGTGTTTCAATACAATGAAAGTTATAAAGAGCGGGACCTTACAATTAGAGGAGGATACTTGCGATGAAGACAAAAATGACAACTGTTTCAAAATCGAATACTTCATTATTTCTCAGTGGTGATGGAGTAATACGACATGCGATACACTAAAGAAACCACAATAGATAAAATAACTGGCCGCAGTGGATTTATGTTCCGAACTGAGGCAAAAAAGATTGCTTCGTGCCGCAGGGATTTTCTGAGGCATGAAATCTCTGATAACGCCTTTCTTCGGCAGGGAAGTAAAGCCGTAGGTTCAGGTTCACGAGTTGATGGGTCGATAGGTAGGGTCCAGGTGTGGGAGCTGCTTCCCTGGCATCGATCGGTAGCATTGGTACTCAGTACGGAAAACAACCCGTTTGGCTGTTTTTCCAAACTTTTTCCAGAACAAAGATGTTGAGTTTATCTATTATCCGATTTGATTACTACGTTGCCACAATTATACACCGTTTAATGATGAAAATTTTACATTCTAATACGATGAAACATAAACATCATCAAATTCATAATTATATGCAATTTGGACTAGAATCTTTACGATTCTATATGTACATTTTTATACGACTTCTGGGTGGTGTCCTCAGTGAGGTTTCTCATGATCATAATGACCATCTATTGACATAAATAGATTATTCGAAACTCGTCCACATAAATGGCCCCAAAATCTTGCCTTCTACACTGACATCTTGGAGGCTTGGTGTTTTGGGTTGTATCTCAACAAAATTAACAACTATTCTGAAGACGTCAAAATTCCACAACAAACTGTTTCCGAGTTATTTGGAAATAATGATAAAAATAAAACCGGAGAGGTCGAGGATTCCGATGAAATGAACTCTCTTACCATCCGTTAACGATAGTTTGCTACCAGCGCATCCGATATTCAAACCGTGTGTCAAGCCTACAATCAACTCATCGAGAGAAAGCTCTTTTTGAATGAACTTCTTCCATCGTTGATGTTTTACTAGTGCTAGCATGTCGTTAGATAATGCCCTTCAGGAGACTGATGTGGTTCTTGTTCATTTTAGCAGCTGTTTTTGTTTATTGGAAGTCTTTGAGAAATGCTGATAACAGTTTTCATAGACGAACATGAACAATTGGCTGAGTTAAATTTCAGGTAGCTAAGCAGATGACTTTGATGTCTAGTCGAAATAAAGATATATTGTAAACGATACCAACTTAATAATGTGTTTTCCGTTAATTCTCTTCGAAACCGCCTCATACAGTAGGTTGTTTTGTCAACAAAATATTCAACTTTGGATAAAAAAATATATCAATATACCTATAATATTCCCGCAGCTCACAGAGATCTTCACAATCATTATAGCTTTATGAATCGCTCCTGCATTTTTTTTTTTTTTCGCAGTTCCATCTATTTTTAACAGCATTTAATTCCCAATAGGTTGCTGTAAGTTTTAATCCAACCACTACTGAAAGCATGGAACATCCTTTATATGAGAAAAAGTTATTCAAAGAAAAAATTGTTTTTTTTTTTTCCAAAAGTATCGATTTTAGAAGCAAAAACAGAAAAAAAATATTAAATTGGCAAGTTGTATTAAAATAAAAGCTACTACTTTCACTATTTTTTATTTTCGAAATAGGTTTTAATTTTTTTTTAAATAAATATTTTTTGGTTTTCTGCGTGCACATAAATTACCGTTAATTATTTTTTTGTACGAGCAACATCTGTAGCAAAAATTATCCATGCTGTTAATCTATTTCCGGTAAATCCCATGAATTTTAGAAAAACCCCGAGACTTGCAAATTTTACTATCCAGGAAAATCCTGGGACTTTTGTCCCGGGATTTTCCGGGGAAGACCCTCTCTGCTGAAGCTCTGTACTGTGGAAATGCATCTAGAACACTAAGTTGAGAGCCGGCAAACCACTCGCTACAGAAGTGTAAAAATCCTAGAAGAAGTGCTCTTACGATAACATAAATTGCATGTAATCGTCGGTAATAATAATCAGAGGCGTCTCGTCCGCATGGAACAGGTAATCAATTTTCACTAATAGTATGTATATAGGTACATGTTTTATTGTTTTACTAAACCGTTACATTTTGTGAAATATAAGAAAGCATCTTCAGCAAACTGCCACAGCGTGTTCGCCTTCGTGAATGAACCAACAAGGCCAATCATTTATTTTCAATTGTGTTACCCATTGCCTGTATCTTGGGGTCATTATGACCCCAAGTAATTTTTAAAATCTTTATTATTCCTCTAAACGGATTTTTCTCTGACATTTTTGCCTGCTTAAGTCTTTTTGATATGCCTGCCTCTTAGTTGAGACATATTCCGAAATTTATTTAAGACCCCCTTTTGAAGGATTTCGCAATGAACTCAGCTTTATTTTAGAGGTACAGACAAATGTTCTAATTCGTCAAAAGGTAGCCTATAGGCATGCACCCACAAGCAAAACTAAATGCTTAATTTCTAAAAAAAAACAATTCGCCTAAAGGTATACTCATTTATCTGTTGCCGAGAGGGAGATCGTTTTCTTATTAACGTTACGGGGAACCTATGTATGAACAGCGTTGCCAGAAGCTTTCGTTTCCTTTCAGCTTTCTGCAGTAAGCCACACTCTAACTTTATAGTACCCATTAATGAGTACAATTTCACCCATTTTGAAGTAAAGTAGGTTAACCCATTAAATGGGTAAAAAAAATTACCCATTAATGAGTAACGTTTACCCACTAATAAATGATAGCTCATTTATGGGTCCAAGTTACCCATTAAGCAATAACTTTTTTACCTATTAAATAGGTTAACCTATTTTACTTGAAAATGGGTGAAATTGTACCCATCAATTGGTACTTTTCAGTTGCAGTGCAAGTAAGCAAACCGTCAAATTGGAACAACTTTTTTCAGTTTTGTGGTGACAGTCGTCCATACTTTAACTAGAAGGCTTTAACAATCTCACTGGTTCGATGATCGTCCGAAACGGGTGAAAATATGCGAAAGCACCGAGAAGCTTCTACTGTTGCACAAAAAGTAAGCAGAGCAATTCTCTACAGATTGACGAATTTTTTATTTTTTTTTTTAATTTGTCGGCTCCGATTTTGATGAAAATTTGCACAGTTGTTCTTTTTTAGTAAAGATGCCAATTTGTGTTATCAGTTCTTCAAATTGAATCACGACTACTTTTCTAACAGGGCCTGTGTAAAAATAGTACTAATGAGTTTAAAAATATATATTGCTGAAATGGTTTGTTGGATTGATTTGGTGTCTTGAGCAAAGTTGTAGATATAATTTTAGCAATAATGTTAAAAATATATACTGTAAAAAATTTCGCTTGTTTCAATGAAAAAAATTATATTTGTTATTAAAAAAGTTAATTTCTCAAAAAGTACATTTTTGAAAATTTTCGTTTTATACTTTATTGAAGCTCATGTTGTTTGCTACAAACTGGCAAAGTTTGGTGATGGTAAAAACAAAAAAGTTATGATTTTTTGAAAATTTCACGGTTTTTACATTTTTATTAAAAACACATGTTTTTCAACCGTGTGTATTTTTTCAAGAATTGCATTTTAATTTTGGACAACTTTCTCGAAGACACCATAGCAATCAGGCAAGCCGTTTTTGCAATGTATTAAAATGTTTATTTTATAAGCGCTTTTCTACACAGGCCCTATTGGAAAAGTAGTCGAGGTTCGCTACCCCGAAAAGAAGCACAGTGAAATCAACGAAGGTATTAGAAAGAATCTTTTCAACTTCGCGCCTGAGGCTGACGAAGTGAATGAACTCAAAAAGTTTTAGAAAACATGAAAGAAAAGTTTTCCAATGCATCCACTGCAAGAAGTGAAAAATTATTAATTTTATCGTTATTGCCTTATTCATGGTCAACACACAAAATTATGGATCAATTTAATGCTAGTAGATGTATTGCAACAGAGGCTAAGTTGATAAAGGAAGGTAATTCGTCAAAAACCGCAAAATATGGCACAGCCTTAAGTGATGAAACAAAATTGGCAGTCATAATTTTTTTTTTGAAGATGATGATATAAGCCGGGCAATGCCTGGTCAAAAAGATTATGTGTCTGTGCAGAAAGAAGGAAAACGACAAGCCATTCAAAAAAGATTACTAATGATGACTTTGAGACAACAATTAAAACAATTAGAGGAAAAATGCATTGATCAGCTTTCATTTGAACAGTGGTTTATCACGGATAGATGTGATTTAGAAACTATTGTAAAGCCTGCAGACGAATTTGTTTCATTTTTCTGCTTGAAATTGACAAGTTTGATACCACATGATTTCATAAAAACACAGCAATCTAATTTTTTGAAAACTACACGAAATAATTTGCAAGGAGGTGAATTTTTAGTTACTTGCGATTTTTTCCGAAAACTACAGCTTTGTGTTACAGGATGAAGTTCAGTCTCATCACTGGAATGTCCAACAAGCTACCATTCATCCATTTGTTATATATTTTAGAGAAAATATGCAAGTTAAACATTTAAGTTTTATTATAATTTCTGAAGAGTTAAGGCATGACTCAGTGGCTGTTAACTTATTTATTTCTAAAATGATTTGTTTTTTACGCATTAACCAAAGTAAAAATATCAACAAGATTTATTTTATGTCCGATGAAGCCGCGTCACAGTACAAGAACCGGAAAATTTTTGCTAGCCTTTGTAAATTTAAATCAAAGTATGGAATTGAAGCCGAATGGCATTTCTTTGCAACATCACATGGGAAAGGAGGTACAATAAAACGCAGTGCTACTAGAGCAAGCTTGGCCAAAGAACGTGAACATCCAATAAAAAATGCAAGAGAGCTTTATAATTGGGCAAATAATAGAAAAGAAGAAGAATTAACAAAATTATCATTTAGTTTTGCCACAACAGAGGAATACGAAAGTATGGCTTCACACCTCAACGAGCAATATAATAATGCAACAATAATTCAAGGAACTCAAAAGCTTCATCTTTCATTCCTGTTTCAGAAAATAAAATTAAAGCCAAACGTTACTCAAAAACGTTACAAAAATGATGCCAAAATATTCGATGTATTTAAGAAGTGATGTAAATAAAAATAGAAAGTAAGTACAAAATAAATTATGTATCATCTGTCCATAAAAGGTTTCCGAATAAAAAATAAGGAAAAAAGTGCAGAAAAATGTATTTTATGGATTTAAGTTGAAAATTTAAAATAAAAAAGTAGTCGGGATTCGCTATTACAAATTGTAATAGCGAACCCCGGCTACTTTTCCAATAATATTCTTTATTCGTTTTCAAACAATTAATAGGAACAACTGTGCAAAGTTTCAGCTTAATTGGAAATGATCGGTCAGGATCAATTTGCGAACCTTCGTGGAATGCCTCAGCTCAAGATTATACGAGTATCTGAAAGGGCATGTGATTCCATACGTTCTACGAGAATTGGAAGCTGGCTGCTTTTGCATAACACTCTGGTAACCACTGTTTTTGGTTTATGTATTTCACGAGGTTTTATCTGATTTTATGCTTGTGATAAACACGTTCGGCAGCGGTGCCGGTGGTGTAGTGGTAAGCGTGATTACCTCTCACCCCAGCAGGTCTGGGTTCAATCCCAGTCGGCACCGCCGGGATGTTCTGAGGTTGTCTTACATCAACGTCTTGCAGGGCAGTCTTGCATCAACGTAGAGAGAGCAAAGTCAGTGATGAAAAATATTGTATTACTATCTTCGACGCACTCCAAGCAGCACATGACAAATTCCGTATAAAGACAGTCCTCTTTCATTTACGTCGTGTAAAAAACTAGCTCAGTACGTTCTCTCTCTTAGATCTGTCGGTTAATCGGAGAGGATTAAAAACTGCACGTTTTAGTCATGGTATTGTTTGACAAAAAAATGATGATCGTTGAAAGCAACACAAAAAACTTAAAATGGGTTTTATTTTGTCCATGCATGATACAAGAAATAGAAGTGAAGGTAGAAGATGCGATAGGATTTGTTCAAAGGGATTACTGTCGGCTTCTCTTCGTCAATGACGAAGGATGTATGGAAATGATGGTTTTTGTACCGCGACAATTTATTTTTGGTTTTCGTCAAACGTCACTGACCAAATTGACCGTTACCAACTCTGGGTATAACATCTCTGATCACGCCTTCCTTCGGAAGGGAAGTAAAGCCGTTGGTCCCCGGTTCATGAGTTTGAGGGGTCGATAGGTAGGGTCCAGGTGTGGGAGTGGGAGCTGCCTCCCTGGCGTCGGTAGCATTGGTGCTCAGCACGGAAAACAAGATGGACGGAAAACAAATCAAAGAAAAAAAACACGTTCGGTACAGATTATTATCAATACTATGCATATTTGATGTTGTCACATAATGGCTGATGAGCTCCTGGATGTTTCCTTTTCACTTGTATTAAATGTCTACTGAAAACATTTTATTCTGTACACAGAAAAAAAATTCTGAATTTCAACTATCGCGTAAAATCTTCCTTCGTTTAATTTTGAGCTTTACTTGGCGTAAACAGTGGAATCGTTTACAAGCTTGCATACAATATTCCAAATTTATGCGATATTGCGCTTAAATTTACACGAAATAACGCGTAAAGTTATGCCGTTAATTTTATGTGCACTTTATCTCGCAGAAATTTACATGAATTTTTCGAACGGTGTAGGGCTGTTACACCATTACAGTAAGCACAAAATACATTTACTATAAATTATTTTAATTTTAGCATTATCTTTAGCATTAGCATTGATCAAATTGTACAATATCGTAGGTGGTACGAATTCAAAACTATTAAGAGCAAGTCGGAATCTATTACTGGACAGATAGTAAATAGGAAATAATTATACCTCTCCAACAGTTAAGGATTGTCCTGGCCACGTCCTTGCAACTAGTTGGGATAGAAAAGGTATGCTTTAAAAGCTAAAAAATAAATTCAATTCATAATTTCGGGAATTGTTGGGTGCGTTACGCAAACATAGCTATATTCATGGTGTATTTTCATAACATGAAAATACGCTGTGTTCATGAAATCATGAGCCGTTTTTCTCATTTCGGAGATTGGATTTGTTTCCGTGTAGTTGAGTACACCATGAAATCATATTTGATTTTTTTTTTTTCTAAAACCCCAACATATAAAGTAATTGTTAAAAATCCAATGGTATACGTTAGTGATCGCATACTATCAAAACTAACTCTAATATATCTAAAAGAATGGCTTTGGCGTGAGAGGTATGGCTGTTAACCACTACGTCCTCACCACAAATTTATAAATTGTATTAAGATTCGTACATTTTGTGCGTTTCTAGTATCTGCGTACCAATGAAAGTTCATCAAACAAAGTTCGTATTACATGAGAAAAAGGTCAATCTATTTCAATCGATTCTGATAGAAAGTTTCATTTTATTTTCAGCTTTATTATACCTATTGATTCGTCAGATTGTAAAGCCGAAATTCTCGTCAAATAACCTAGCGTTGCTTCACTCTACTAAACATACCAAACAAACACAACGACAGCAGAGTTTACAATCAGGTGCTAACAGCCATACTTTTGTGATGCTCACCATAATGTACAGATTATGACCTAATTCGTTGCTTACCGTGCGAGAGTAGAAGAGGTGCAACCGTAGATAACCTTCACATTCAAATGAAACGTAATCTAATCATCACGACAGGAAAACAAAAACTGACTGCATCGTTATCAATAGGAACAGTGCAAATTCTCGATTTCGCGAAAGCTGCAAATTTTGCAAAATTTGGCTTTGGCCCAAAAAAATTCCAAAATTCTGCGAAATACCGTGAAATTGGATGAAAATGACGAAAGTCAAATAGGAACTATTTTTGTAGTTATTTGCAATACAGTTAAAAAACGGAGATCAACAATTTTCTGTAGATTTTCATTTTTTATTGTATCCGCATTGTGTAAATTATGATCCAAACAATAATATGCATTATTTAAATTAATTATAATCCAAAGTATATAAGGGCCCAATCAAATGTTATTTAACGCAAGATGGGGTGGAGCTAGTCTGGAAATGTGTTAAATACCATGTATTAGGTCAAGGGGTGGGGGGTAATCAAAAATCCACTTTTTTGCGTTAGATAATATGTACACGGACCCTAAGAGATAACCATCGATGCAAAAAAAGCTATTACAAAATGCCAACAAAAAAATCATATGACCATCTTTTTGTTTTCTCTCGTAAACAAACACCCTTTTTTATTTATTTTTCTTCTATGCGATCCTCTTTAAACACATACGTAGAAGCCTTTAGGTAAAAAACTTTTCTTTCGACAGATCATTTAATTAGATTTCAAAATGTGATAAAGAGTATTTTTACATAGTTAATAGTCAGAAAGAAATTATTGTTATGTATTTGTATGTGTATATTCTGTTTCTTCGAGAGCAAATTTTAAAGGCTTGATCTTAAGTCGTGACTTCTTTCGCGTGTTGAGTAGATTTATGTCCAACTACTACTCGTTAGATGCGCACCTCCATGAATAAACCTCGTGGACAGCAACATATGTCGGTGTGGAAACGATTATGATGACATCGACCTCGCAGTTTGGCAATGTACGGTTCCTATCAGAGACGTGTTGGGAAATGCAGTCGATTTATGTATTCCTGCAAATGTCTAGTATAATAAGTTAATTTCTATGTCTTTTGTATCTCTTAAAAAGTTTTTGTTTGTCTCATCGTCGCCCAGCCGGTTGAACTCCAGACGAATGTAGAACCGCACTACCCTTCATACTGGCGACAAATCTCGGATGAGACAACAAAACCCCACCTCCAAGTTCCTTCCATGGTCCTATCCTTGGACAATGTACCCGTCTAACCTCGGATAAGCCGCGAGTATTCGGCCTAACTCCTACTAGACATAGAATTAAGTGAATGTTGTTACAAATAAGAACAATGAATTATCGGCTCCGTAAAGCTAACACGATTGAACCTTCCAAATAAAGGAATAAAAAATGTGTATATTCAATTCAAATAAAATGAAAACTGTCATTCAACAGCTTAAACTTACGGTATTTGGAAGTATCCGAATTTTTGAGATATTATTGTCAATTTTACAAAACTGTAAACGTGGGACAAAAAAAAAGACATCGAAAATTATGCAAAATCGTGCAAACACTGTATTCGACAAAATTGATATTTTTTTAGTTGGTGTGTATCATCTCTTAGAACAGCAGAAATTAAAAAAATATATCTGACTTGACACAATTGTAAAATAGCTTGCATAACAGAGCACATATCATTCAAAATTTCATAAAAATTACATGCTGCTTCGAAAATATTTTTAATTTGTTCTTAGTATAGCATAAAACTTGCTCAAGAAAGCATTAATCAAAAAGTCAAATAAAAAAGTTGTGACTGAAAGTTTGCGTCTATAACTTGAACAGTTCTTATTAAGTATTAGCTATTCTAACATCGATCTGATATCGATGACAAATTGATGTGTGATTGGGAAGTAGTTCATTCCAAAAAATGCGATGTGCGATAGAGAGGAAATGTTAATTGCATTTCTTTTTTTTATTATTATTATTATTTAAATCCAACAAAAAGCTATAGTGGTTGATAATGCGACAATATGAAACCGTTGACGTTGTGTTTTTTGATCAATGAAACACTTTGTTCATCAGTTTAAAATTGTAGTTAAATACGAGTTACCAGTTTAAAATTAAATTGTTGCCCCCTAGTGGTCCTCTAATTGCCCATATCCTAATTTACATATTTTAATCATTCTTTTCCAAATTTATTTCTTTTTTTTTAGGATATAACATAAATAAAAATGTATTTTATATCACTTAAATAGTGCATAGCCGATTAATTCATTCGAGCAGTTTAAAAGCCATTCGTTGCTAGAACTTTGTGATAAAATCAACAAGTCAACCAAACTAAACAAATCACGTGATTTTGGTTAAGTTGTTGTTATTCTTGGTAAATGATTGTTCAATAATTTTTTTTTTCTGAGATCAAATATTGCCGCGGAATCACTACGAAATTTCAAGATTTTAACATTTCTCGACCGCGAAATTTGGCTTTTTTTGCCGCGAATTTCCACTGTCCCTAGTTATCAAACGCCGAAATCGATTGAAATTTAAATCAATAATCACCATTGTTTATGTCACATCACATATACTATCTCCAGTCCAACATTTAATGTTCTACGAGGGTTTTGGTTATCTTTATTAAAACTGATATAATGGAGGTGGATGTGGAATTTTCAAGATATACCAGCATCCTTTTCTTTTCATCAGGAATCATGAATCAATACCGGAAGAGCTTAAAGACGGTTAGTGCAAACGTAAACATTTGAAAACAAAACACGAATAATGTAATAAATGTAGGTAATACCTGTGCTTTGCCTATGCCGTGGAATCACACCATCCGCTAGTGTCTGCTTTTCCGACGTTGATGCTGTGCTCTCGGCGACCGTCGCCATCTTGGTTGTTTCTAAAGCGCTCCCTTCAAGCTCCTTTTATTCACGTATCCTTTTTTCGCTACTCTGAATTCAGCACACAAAGAATAGGATTCTGCACTAGAATGGAAACTGCGCTTTTTGCACCACTCTTTTCCAGAACAATTAAACTGCGCCTTTGACGGGGTTTCAATTCAAACGACTAATTGCCACCTTTTTCGGAATATATTAACGCCAATCACACTCGCTCAGCTGCTCCACAATAACAAAGATGACCACACTTTCAACTATTTTTAAACACTTTTAGCACTGAGAAAAAAATATTCAATATTTTCACTCATCAAAGCGCTCGGGAGGTAATGAAGATTCGCGAATATTCACTACAGTTTGCACAACAAGTGTCACCCACAGCTTCACGAGATTGGATCGGATGGATGCGAGTATCTAATTGAACTGAGCTTCCTTTCTGCTTATAAGTTTCACGGCGGATGAAGCCTATGTGGACGCACCTATCTTTTTTGTTTATACTGCACAGCAAATTATCGCGTCCGATCGTTTGTGTCGTCGGATAGTGATAGGGAAAGAGATGATAACAGATTTAGGCGTTCATAGAGAAAAACTGCCGTAACCGTTTTGAGTGAGGGAATTTTTGTTTCTCTGCTGACTTACACTTTTGCGCCATTCAACGCATGCGCGCCAAAAATGGAGGAGGATTTTCACAGGTGGCACCACTTGGTCAAAATAGAGAAAGCTTGAAAGTGATGTTCCGCGCCGTCTGTGAATGCTGCAAGTGCAGCGGTAAACTACACGGCCGATGAGATCACTCAAAACATGGTGTTTTTTCTCTCAAAATGGCATATACGGAGGTTACTCATTAACTTTCCGTAAAATTTCCTCGTTTTTCCTCAAAAATCTGCTCTAATATGAGAAAAATCGATGCAAATTTTACTCAATCTGGGAGTATACTAATGAACCGAGGGAAACGGCGGTTTTCCTTAAAGTAGAAAAGTTTTTCCAAAGCTCAAGTTTGAGTTGGTTTAATCGTAGTGCTCCTTTTTATATTTTCACTAAATGGAGTCACATGGCTTATAATGGTGCAATATTGTTCACTGCCGTAAGCCGGTCGCCCACTGGTGTGGCGTCGATGTGAAATCATGCAACATGTCAAAACATCATGTAGAAGTCGTGTGGGGTGTTGCGAACGTCTACATGATGTTTTGACATGCTAGCAGATGCCACACCTCCACCACTTCAGTGGGTACCTGGCCACCAGGTGTTTCAATCCTTGTAAACCGTATCCATAACGCGGGTATATTACCTCTCCAGAGGGCGTTAAGGTGGTGTAATATCAACCGAACTCTGGACCTAATCTCAATTTGCCAATTGATATGAGATCCGGTTTTCTTAGGACTAGGGATTCATTTCCCTTTTCCCACTTCGTTTTCATTCGTTCTTCTCTTTTCAGAAAGCGAGTTATGGCTCTATAACCGTATAGGACTAGGATGAGACTTAGTGCTCAAATGGAGCATCGCTAAAGCTTTCTAGAATAGATGCTTCCAACGACCAACCATTTTTAAACAACAAAACAACGAAACGTGCGGTACGAAATGTCCACGGTTCATATTTTTATTGGATTTTGAAAGTTCGATATTTTCTGAATCATCTAATGCCTATTAAATGCCTGGCTATTGTTTTTCCTAGACAACAAGAACTTTGAAAATTCGTAACTCATGAACCAATCGTAGATACAAATTTTGCAGTGAAATGATAAGGAAATTATCTCAGCAATCTATAAAAATTATAATCTAAAAATGTTTCAATGCATATTGTTTGGCTCATAATCTTTGACCATCCCTAATAAACAATACGAATGCAACGTAAATTGGGAATGTTCTGGTGAACAGAGCGCGAGTTTTCATGATCGCGTTCTGATTTGCCTAATTTTTTTTATTTAATTCGGTTGGAAACTGTTAGTCCACAAACAATTTACCATATTGCTATGAAAGAAAGTTGAATTATTCTTGTAGGAAATTTCTAGTTTGCACATCAAATGGCTTCGAGATCGAGCTGTTAGCGATGTCACCCTTTGTTCAGGCGTATTGTATGTGCCGCGATATGGGGGTAGATTCCCGCTCTATCCGGTGGAACTTTCGGTAAAAGGAAATTTTCCTACTGGGTGTTGTATACTGTCCGTTGTCTAGTCAGTCTGAATAGCCTCTGGTTGAGGACACGGTGTCAATTGTGTTTATTTTTTGAAATTAGATATTACTTATTCTATATACTGGTCATGATTATTCTGCCAAATTCCACGTGCCTGAAACACCAATAGAGATCTACAAGCACAAGTCCAACGTACAAATATAAAAAAGAAGAAGGTGAACCAAGAAGATACACAGGATATTTTTTTTACTGTCGGACTAGTTTGGGCCGAAATTTTCAGAATTTTATGAATTTTTGCCCACAGGTAGCGTTTATGATTTTATGAACAAAAACGAACAAATTAACGTGCTGATGTTGATAAAACGCTGTTGTTTTCTTGTTTATATTTTGTCGATGTTGTTTCATTATTTTTCCTGGACGTTGGTCGTTTTTTTAAGGTTGTTTTATTTTTGTTTTCAACAAATTATATAAATTTAGGGCAATTAATTTTCCAGGAAAATTTTAGTTAAAGTTGTCGGATTTGCCCGGCCTTCACTAAAATTCATAATTTATCACCCATTGTAGAAAGAACGTTTTGTAGTAATGTTAAAAGGAAATTATCTCAGCCAAAATTTTCAAGGTGGAAGGAAAATCAGGAAAAACCATTGTCAGAGCAGTGAAAATGTTTCAAATGATTTTTTTTTCATGCTTCAATACTTCTAATCTTTCACTGGTGACAATTTTAAAGTAATGTCGGTTACCAGTTTTGAGTTATGACCACTATTAACTACCATGACATTAATTTTTTTAAAATTTCCATGCGATTTTCCTTCCCATTTTTTAGATTATATTTTTATGGCATACTGCGATAATTTTCTTATCATTTCACTTCACAACATTCCTCATGAGTTATGAATTTTGAAAGTAGTACTTCAACTGGAATTTTACGGAAAAATTAACAACCCAGAATTTTTTTAAACTTTTCTTTAATTCATAAACTCTAGATGTGGGCAACATTTCATAAAATGCTGAGACCATTCGGCCCATTTTGTCCGACAGTAAAAAAGTGGTCTCTTCCGTACAAACTTCATATGGCTTGCGCTAAATCAGTTTTTTTAATAAAATAAGTTCAAATGTTGGAACGATGATCAGAACTCATTTTGGAACCGTTTGAGCACTGAGGAGCCAAAATTTCAAAATTTTTATTTGTCTTCTTGGAGGAGCCTCAGATTGCCTAGTCAGTTAAGGCACGGTATTATCAAGCTGAAGGAAGTGGGTTCGATTCCCTTGCTGGTCTAGATAATCTTTCGGGTTAGAAATTGTCTCGACTTTCCTGAACATACAGTATCATTTTGCTTGCCACATAATATACAAATGCATGCATTGGTTGGCATAGAAAGCTGTCAACTGTGAAAATGCTTCAAAGAACAATAATTTGAGAGCAAGCGAAACGCTCGCTATAGAAGCGTAAAAATCCACCCATTCCGACGATTTTTTGCTGGCTTAGAAAACTTTCCATTCATTCGTAATCAAAAAACAATATTTTGAGAGCATGCTTAAAGCTACAGTTGGAATACGTTTCAAGATAAAAGAGGAAGATGAATCAAACTTCTGATATAGGGTAAACATGAATGTTTGTTAAAAAAAATATATTAAATACCATCTTTAAGGATCTAGGTTTACGTGTTTTGCGGACAGCCCCTCTATATAAATAACGATTAACTCAAACGAACAGAAGGGTATCCATACCCAGCTGATCAAATTTGCTCAGATAAAGAAGCAGCTCGCCTTTTATAAGAGTTTCCATTGTATTTTTATTTTTAAATTAACGAAAACAAATAGGTACAAAACTAAAAATATATATTCAAATCATCATCTTCCTCATGATTCTGGTAAACAAATCATGCGAGCATTTATCAGTGTTAATTAAAATCACTTTTTAGACGATAAAGCGCAGGAGTACTAGAGGGGAAAGGATGGTGATATTTTCCAATATCAAGTCAAATGAATACTGCCAGGGATTATATAATCTCTTTATACATATACTTTTATTAAAAACTTAAAAAAAGAAATTAATAATAACCGCTCCCATACTAGATGTCATTATAAATTATCAGTTTTGTTAACGTGCTGATGTTGATAAAACGCTGTTGTTTTCTTGTTTATATTTTGTCGATGTTGTTTCGTTATTTTCCCTGGACGTTGGTTGTTCTTTTAACGTTGTTTTATTTTTGTTTTCAACAAATTATATAACCATCATAACAAATTCTACAATCAGTAGTAATTGCAAAAATAGATGTAATCATGGTTTGTGGTCACACAATCTCTGAAGAAATGCTGTAAAATAGAATAAAGGTAGAATCATTAGTTTGATTGAATAATTAAATAGTAAACGCAAAGCATAAGCAAATTGAGGGTTATGCTATTTTCAGACTGGAGCCTTTCATATAAAAAACGCCTTCATGATAAGGATGTAACATTGTATGAATCTCTAGCTTGAATTATAATTGACATAATAGAAACATGTACAAAAAGTAGGTAAACGAGGGTTATGTCACTACAAATATTAAAAGCCCGGTTGGTAGGAATGTGAAAACAAGTCAACAAGTTTCGTAAGTCACCGGCTTTCGGCCCACTAATGTCTAAAAATAAATTTCGATGCGTGAAATCACCGTATGAGTGAGCATATTTTCATTTCAATTTTCGCTCGGTGCCATGTGCTGAAAATAGCTGATCCATCGAAAAGCGTGTAAAATAGTGAAAGGAAAAGTGTGGTCACAGAAACCTACTTCATGACGCATGAATCATGAGGAATGATGAGGTGCTCGCAACATTCTAATTATATGATTTTTTTTTCATAAAGGAAAAATTGAGGATGTAGAACGGAATGTATGCAAATATGACTGCTAGCGGAGCTTAATGTGTAGTAATTATTGAAATATACTTACGAATACTCTTACATATTACATGTTGGTAAATTTAGTTATTGAATGATGTTCGTTCAAATGTTTACTTGTGGTTGATGACGACCATGTTATCCATCATCTTCTTGAGGAAGGCTGTTATCACAAATTGTCAACACAGAATACATAATTCGGGAACACAAAGGATGGTTGAACAATTACGGTAGATACACATGAAAGATATCATAAAAATATAATTTATAACAAATGCAATATTTGGAAGATATTAAACATCATTGAGATCAGAATTATTTACTGAAATAGATTTGAGCATAAACTTTCAACGATACTTACGTGCATATGGGATGTTACCGTCATCGTCCTCGGGGTCCATGCAATCCTTGAAGACAGCGTCAAGCTCATCGTCGCTCAATCTTTCACCTGATATATGAAAATATATGGTTAGAAAGGATTCTTTACCATTTGGTTCACTGGTGCATACCCAAGGCAATTAAACTGTGCTGCAATTCAGCCAACAGCATGGTGCCGTTTTCTTCTTTGTCGTACAGCTTCAGACACTCGAGGAAGTCCTCGTAGCATCCCATGTCCTTTTCCTTCTTGACTTGGGCGTAGATGGGGAGGAATTCATCGAACTTAACTCGCTTCTCACCGCGTTTCTGGGTTCCACCCATTTTGCCGATGAGATCCAGAGTTGGGTTCAGATTAAGGGCACGCAGAGCGTTTCCGACATCGAAGGCATCAATGCTGTTGCTGCCATCCCAATCGTAAACGGAAAAGACAAACTGAGCCTCTGCAGAAATTCACGAAACGTTATGTTAGTTAAGTATACTTCAGTTTTTCACACTCTGGAAAACATGATTCAGCAAACATGAAGACAGCAAAAAAATTTCACATCGGATCGCTCCTTTTTCGTACTGAGCTATTTTTAGATTCATCTTGTTCTAATACTAACACACCAGTGTAGGTTCACTAAGCTGATTTAAACCACCATTCACCATTGCGTCATAGGATCGAAAATTCCCGAAACGTGATTCTACACTGGTAATTAATCTGACTTTGAATAGATCTTCTTGGACCTTATTTTAAACTTTGTTTCTGCACTTCAGTTAACTAAATCACTTTTCCATTTCAAAATTCAATTCAGTTATCACCGCTCTATATACTTACTCTCAATTTCAACGTCTTTCAGATCTGCTGCCTGAAAGAAGGTATAACCGGAGAAAATCCATTAGAATTTCAGCCATTTCAATAATGATTTATAAATTTTCACAAAACTAGTTCACAGTTATGAACATCTTTTGCCTTTTATCACTTGGTACCAAAATTTCATCAAAATCCTATGCACAAAATTTCCCTTAGTTCCACTGGGAGCACTCACCATTGTGACTTGTGTATCTCGCGGATCGCCGTAGACTCAACTGAGGAACGATTCTCAATCACGGCTCACGACGTAGTGAAACAAGTACGAGTTATATTTGGCTAGTACGAAGTCAAATTTGGCGCAGGAAACCTTGAGAGCGCGCACGATGACCGTTCCTCGGCCGCAGATCCACCGAGATGATCATGCGCAGTAGCTGGTGCTCCAACATTTTTCATTCAATTCGATGGCTAGGGGTTTTTTTTTTCGCCAGGTCTACTGACTGGGGTCCTAGCACGAGCCAAAACGATTTCCCCCACCCGAGCACACGCTATCAGGTATAGGTTTGTCCTCGTTTGCTTACCAGTTTTCGAGGTGGTTTCCACTTTTCTGCTCAGTCGTATTTTTACTCCTACGGCAGGGAAGGCAACGCGTTTTCCCATGTCTGGAGCAAATTTTTCCGCTGGTTTCGTTTACATTACGATAGCGGCCTATTTTTACACATAATACGAATAATGTACAATACTAACAGTATGCTATGTTTGTTGATTGTCGTCAGCGCGTGTTATTTGATTATTTGCGCTAAAACAATTCATCCTTTTCTTATTATTTTATTAACCGTGCCATGATTCATTGAGAACTTTTTAATCTTTTAATCCTTTTTCTGCCAATACTGTTACATTACGGTTACAAAAAGTCATAATCATTTACATTTTTAGTCCTTTCTATGAATGCTTGATATTGAAGGACTAAGATAACTTCACCGATTATCTGAGTTGAAATCATAATCTTTAAAACTAGTTTTTTTTTTTCAAAATAATTGCAATTCCAGATTAAATATTTAAAGTATTATGCCAATTCCTATAATGTTATTGACTAACTATTTGGATATTTTTCCATCATGATAGAAAAAAAACTCTTTTTAAAAGCTGAAAAAAAAACTGAGTCTCAAACCGCATGATAGATTTTTTTATCACGCTCCTGTACTCCTGCTGTTTTTTTACACCTGCTCCATGGTGTAATGTTCGATTGATCAACTTTCCATAATTCAGACATACATGACTTTCCAATGACTCAGACATACTCTAAAATACCTACGTCACTTCTTTAATTCGTCAGCTCCAAATCAGTGGATTCCAGCTATTAGCTACATACAGAACGACAGTTACTCATATTTTGGCATCTCTTTCTACAGTCGACAGTCCACAAATTTGTACACCGGGCCGGGGTGGTGTGGTTAACATCCATCCATCCATCCACGCTGAAGGCTACAAACTCATCAGTCACAAGTAGTTTAAAAAGTGCTAATGATAAAATATAAAATCTTGCACCGATACTAGGTTCAGTCGCTGAAAAGTTAAAATTGATCAAGTTTATTCCAATTTTGATTCTATTTGATCAATCACGGATCATTGAGCCATTCGCAATGCTGTTGTATTTTATACCGACCGTTTCAATTTGACTAGAACAGAAATACATCCCTCGCAATTTTGAGTTGCAGTTCCATTATTCGAGCATCATATTTGCAACTGCTGGACTATTCTGTTTTATTTCTGAGTGGGTTTGAAACATGGATAGAACTCTGCTTCACATTTGTATGGATTGAAGTAGTGAAATTAGGTTGTTAGCGGAATACTTAATAAAACAGCAAACAAGTTTATTTTCCATTTAATTTCACTTAATTAATTTTCATATCCACGACAGATACGTATTTCGATTACAATGTGCAGTCTCCATCAGTGTCATTGCCACTAAAGACTTATAAAAAATGAAACTACAACGTGTATAATTGGAACCAACCTAACTAATTGTAATCGAAATAAGTATCTGATTTTTGCTGGATTTTTAATCTTAGTTTGTTTTCCATCGATCATGTTTTCCGTACTGAGGCTGTGTTTCATTTGGTGAATTGTCACTAAAATTTAACACTTCGAAAATAAACTATAATTTTCAAAAATCCCTCTGTTGTTGATCTTTCGAATTTTCGAGAAGGTTTTTGGTCAAAATTGATTCCTGGTCTGTCAGAAATAAGTCTGGATCCTACCTATCGACCCATCAACTCATGGACCGGGGACCAACGGCTTTACTTCCCATCCAAAGGCAGGCGTAATCAGAGATTGTATGCCTCAGAAAATCCAGACGGCGCTGACTGGGATTGAACCCAGGCCCTAATCCGAAGTAAATCCGTTGGTCCCCGGTCTATGAGTTGATGGGTCGACAGGTGTGGGAACGTTGGTAGCATCGGTAGTCAGTACGAAAAATAAAGGGTGTCCACGATGAAATTGCCACACACAAAATTGATTCGCAAAATTCGAGTTTTCATCCGATTGCCATCAAATTTTCAGGGATTGAGAAATAACTATTAATCTTCATTTTACCATTTACTCGTATTTTATTTACAGTCCATACGCAAATGCCCGCACCTTGGCCTTAACCCCGACCATAAGATTCTGCACAACCTGTGAATCAACCGTTTTTTGCATATACCCATACTTTCTTCAGTTCCTCGACTGTCTTCACTACCTTAGGTCGTTTAAGAAGGTGCTGCTTCATAATCGCCCAGTACTTCTCGATGGGGCGGAGCTCCGGAGTGTTGGGAGGGTTGAACATTTTCGGCACGAAATAGACCTTATTGTCCGCATACCACTTCAGCACGTCCTTGGAGTAGTGGCATGAGGCCAAATCCGGCCAGAAGATTGTTGGGACGTTGTGAGCCTTCAGGAGAGGAAGCAGCCGCTTCTGGAGGCACTCTTTTATGTACACCTGTCCGTTCATCGTGTCCTGGGTCACGAAAGGTGCACTCCGCTTCCCGCACGTGCAGATGGCTTGCCAAACCAGGAATTTTTTCGCAAATTTGGACATCTTCTGAGTGCGGACATGCTCCGGAACGCTGAACTTATCCTTGGCCGTGAAAAACAGGTTGCCGGGGATCTGTTTGAAGTCGGCCTTCACATATGTTTCGTCGTCCATGATGCAGCATTCAACTTTCGTCAGCATGTTGAGGTACAACTTCCTGGCACGGGTTTTGGCGGACTTGTTCTGCTTCTCGTCGCGATTAGGGGCCTTTTGTACCTTGAACGTTCGAAGCCCAGCCTTAGTTTTGGCCTTCTGGACAAAACTTCGGCTTAGGTGCAGCTTCTTAGCCACATCCCTAACGGAGGCGTTCGGATTTCGGTTGAAGGCCCCAACTACGCAGTTGTGATTTTTGGTGTTGTACGGAATACTTTTTCCTTCATTTCTGGGCTTCCGATCGGTGGTCAACCGTTCCTCGAACCGCTTAATCACTTGCGACACCGTGGAATTCACGAATCCTAACGTTTTAGCGATGGAACGATGCGAGAGATCCTTGTTCTCGTGATGAATGCGCAAGATTTTATCACGCACGAGCTGTTCTTTCGACTCCATTTCCGCGAGTTTTGATCACAGGACTATAAAACTTGCAGGATGTAAATAATGCACTATGAACTAAATCCACCCAAATTTTCATTAAATTCTACCCAACGGTTAAAAAGTTAGAGCAATTTCATAGTGTGGCAATTTCATCGTGGACACCCTTTAAGATCGACGGAAAACTAATCAGGGAAAAACAAAGCCTGATATCGAAACTAGATGCAGGAAACGCGTTATATATTATATTTTTTACATCCACGGGAAAAAATCCGTTCCGAAATTCGTCAACCTCCAGTCACGATTTTCGGAACAAGTATATTTTTCGTTTACGAAAGTACACCATGAATAAAAATCATGAAATCGTGAACATTGTTCCACAAAATAAACGTAACGTCTGCAAAGGCAACAAAAGTCATAGAATCGTGAACTCTGTTCGGAAAATCATGATCTAGTTCTGGCAAACGTGATTTATGTTCATGCGTTGTGATTGATACCGTAAACCTTGTTCTCGAAAACGGGAACATGGTTCATGGACTGCAAAATGTCAACTTCATTATAATTACCAATATTTTAAATGGAGTGAGGAAGTGGAATGAAAACAACGGAAGCCTTGATGCAGGTTTTACCCGCATCCCAAACTGGCAGCAGATATCTGTCCAGCAGATGGAATGAACACACTCGAGTTTTCAGCTCAAACTCAGTCGAGTTTTCAGCTCAAAAAATCAACACCACCTTCGACTTCCATCGGAGCGGCGGGAGCAAGAACACCGGATGCGTTCAGGGATTCTTTTTCTTCTAGGACGGCCAGTATGATACCAGCCACTGCCATTGTGCCGGACCACCATTCTGATGATATGGCTCAGCTCACTCACTAATAATCGAGACGGATCCGAGCACTCTATAAGGATAAAATCAACAACTACTGAAAATGACAGCTGCAGCATTGCATGTGATCCAAGTTCACGATTTCAGGAACGAAAATCACACTTATGGGTTCATGGATCACGAAATCATGATTTTATTTTGTGTTTTCTGTAGCGTTATGAAATCGATGGTCGCGCTGAACAGGCGTGACTTAAGTTCATGGATTTGGGATTTATTTCATGAAAATGTTATTTACTCAATCACGTTTACGGGAACTAAGTCATGAATTCAAACGAACTAGCAGTTCATGCTTTCGTGATTTGTTGTTTACGAATACCGGAACGGTTTTATTTACGTGTCCTTAGGAGTATATTATTTTTATATTTAATGTAGGTAGTATATATGCATATTAGAGTGGTTCACAATATCATTTTTGGTCCACCAAGCTCAATCGAGTTCAAATCAGGTCCTCATAATTCTCCAAACATTTGAGCTGATTTGGATTCTAACTCATACTGCGCTGGCCTTTGAAGTTTGTGTGGATAACTTCTAGCCCTGTACCGTAATAATATACGGTAAAGTTTGAGGTGTGACATCCGAACACGGTGAACCGGCGACCCAGGAGGCAATACAATTCGCAGGCACACTTACAACAGCTAGTTACAAAAAAAAACACAGGCGTGCAAAGAGACGGATCCACACCCGTCGTCGTCGAACGGCAAAAAAGGAATCGATGGGCAATTTTGTGGTACACTTTAGATCGAAAAAACTTATTTTTTTTTCAAAAATAGTTGCGAACGAACCAATATTATAAACTGAAATTAAAATTATTACTCGCGATGCCACAAATTTCTGGTCCGGGAGAAAAAATCAAACAACGTAGATAGCGCCAAATTTTCTGATCCTTGCAAACATGATGAATCATGTTTTCTTTCACGACTCTAAAACTTCTCGGAAAGCGAGAAAACCACCAATCACACATGTATAACCGTCCGGGAGGCAGAGTGCCAGCGTAAATCCGGCAAATGCAGCTGAATACTATGAAAGTGAAAGCACGCACAAAACAGAGAACAAACTTAAAACACAACCGTATCCAAAGGGGTTCGAAACTGCACTGACACATTCGTTCTCAAGATGTGTCCCAAAACTAATATTTCAATAAATATCATAACAATTCATAATTCATAAGACTGGCAAAAGCCCTTGAGTCTACTCTCCTTTAAACAATGGATGTCTTCAAAGAAAACCGTAGTTTAGAGAATGTATACATCAGCTTGGAGGCTTTTAAATATTTATAAACTTACAAAAGATATTTTCCAGCGAGCTTGTGCGAAATGTTTCGATGTTTTTGCTGAGATATATCCAAAGTCAAAATAGGGGATCAAGTTTATATTAACGCCCTTTACAACTTTGCTGAACACAACAAGCCTCTACCTCATTTTTTACAACAAATAAATTTCCCATCTTATCTACTAAGAGGGAATAATCCAGGAACTGAGATTGAGTTTTGCATACCAACAAAAGTCCTAAAGGCGTCAAACTTCAACAAACAGCTATTTCAGCGCAAATCATAAATCGTGCCTTCAACCTGGCACCACTATGCGCCGCACAGTGTATTTAATTTATGAGAATACAGGACAAAAATCCAAACAGGTAGTTTTAGACATTTTTACCATAAGACAACTTTCAGTGATAATGAGAGCTGCTATTTGCATAAATGATGTATGTTGTATACATAATCGCAACAGTGCATCAGAGCCAAAATAATAGAAATATGTTATACGTAATCACTAAATCATCTCAAAATCCTATATTCTAAAAAAACACATTTGAATACAAACTTATAATAATTAAACAGTGCATTTTTAATTATGTCTCCTGAGTACATAATTAAAAATGCACTGTTTAATTATTATTTAGTTTATAGATGATTCACGTTATGTATACAAGTATTGGTATTTAGAATACACCACAACTCCTACAACAAGCGCAACAGCTGTTAGAATCCAAAGTGGATATTGATTTAATTTTATCTGTTCTAGAATATGCTAGTAAAAATTTAATACATCTGATAAAAATAGAGGATATCAATGAAGCTGCCGTGCACCAGCAATTTTACGTAAGCGCCAAAATCAAACTTGTTCAGTTGTAGCCTTTTATTGTTCAAGCATTATAAATAGGTAAAGTGGCACTGCAGTTTGATTTCAATCGGTAATTATAATCCTAATTGACAGTCTCATGCAAGAAGATGTCAGGAAAAAATCGAACTCACTTTTAACAAAGTGATGTTCGTAGAAGTTATTTGTTACTAGCCGGCCTTGCTCGCGATTCAATATTAGCTTGAGTTTATGCGCCGATTAAAAAATAGCATACTATATTGGACGTAGCACCCCCCCCCCCCTCTTATCTAAGGGGCATACCTCCACATGCCAAATTTGGTTCAATTTGCTTGATTAGTTCTCGAGTTATGCAGAAATTTATGTTTCATTTGTATGGGATCCCCTTACATAAGGGGGAGGGGTCTCAAAACATAATAAGATCCTTTCCCGGCCCCAAATACCCCTGCATACAAATTTCCACTCCGATCGGTTTAGTAGTTTCGGAGTCTATAAGTTTCAGACAGACAGACAGAAATTCATTTTTATATATATAGACTAGCTGAGTGTGCCCGGCCTTGCTCGCGATTCAATATTAGCTTGAGTTTATGCGCCGATTAAAAAAAGCAAACTATATTGTACGTAGTCCCTCCCCTCCTCTCTTATTACCATCTCCTTATACCTCCATATACCAAATTTGGTTCCATTTGCTTGATTAGTTCTCGAGTTATACATAAATTTCTGTTTCATTTGTATGGGAGCCCCCCCCCCCTTGCATATGGGGGAGGGGTCTCAAACCATCATAAAAACCTTTCCCGGCCCCAAAAACCCTTGCATACAAATTTTCACGCCGATCGGTTCAGTAGTTTCCGAGTCTATAAGGGTCAGATATACAGACAGAAATTCATTTATATATATATATATAGATAGATAGATAGATTTGTGCTGTTTGATGAACTGAATTTAAAAATTAAAAAAAAAATTGGCCATAGTAGCGTATACGTAACTTTGCTGTTACACGGCGGCAGCATATTTCAACCAAGAATTGAGCTCTTACCTCGAGATAATTAAATGTTGACTATGTAATCAAATTCATATTCAGGACAAAAATATTCAAACTTTGATGAAAAATTTAATAAAAGTTCCACCAAACATCACTCGAAAACATGCACAGAATTATTACTATACGCTTAAACTTCTTGAGATTTTTATTATTCGTTAACGCCTATTGCTCTTAAGTAGAAATATTTTTGAAAAGTGTAGCCCAATGCTATGTGGTATGACCAAAATGCATTTGTAAAATTATTATTATTTTTTCTGGCAAACGATTGGACAATGTTTACCATTGGTACTTCACGTACTTGTAGGTACCATTTCAGTTTAAGGAGCATTTAATCGTTATAATGATTCGTTTACATAGCTGCCCATTATTAACCATTCGACGCGCGACAACGCATCTGGAAACAGTTTTAACTTTGCTGATTGTGGACCGATTTGAAACAATCTAATCTCATGTATCAAAATGATTGAAATTTCTTTTTTTTTTAGATATAAAGAGTCACTTTAACACATTTCTTGACGTTTGTGACTTGTCCGGGATGAGATTTGAACTCGAAAACTTTAGCGTGAGACACATGGGCCTTCTTAAATTCATTTGTGAAACTTAAAAGTATCTTAATTTTCGTGAAGGGACAGCTCTTAAAAATACCTGGTTATCAAATGCTTATTTCCCATAAAAATATATTTAAAATCAAAATAAATTTTTGTTTCTTGACTCCCTAAACGAACATTTCATTGTTAATAAAGTGCAATAAAGATATCAAAATTTGGTGAATCTGGCAATGAACTGATTTAATATGTATTGAAGATGTAAAAAATAGCGTTTCAGTAAACAAATTCAGTTATTATTATTTTTTGCGAAGATAGTCGGAGCAACCTTTCTTGCATATAAACTACTAATATAAAAAATTGTTGTTGTGAACATGTTTAGAGTTTTCAAATCTTTCCCCTAGGAGTCCTGTAATAACCGAAAATGTATGCCTCGTTTCGAAGTGGACTATGCTTGTGTGTTCAACCTAGTTCAAGCTTCCAGAATGTGTTACTGGACCATGAATCAAAGAAATCCTTAAAAGATATTAAACTTTTGAGCAGCTATTGTCATGCGACTGAAATAAGAAAAAAAAAAACAAAAACACAGCACCATGCAATCGTTTCAGTTATACCATCACCTAAATCAGATAGCATCAGAATTAATAAAATTGAAAAGAATTTGGTATTTCAGCATATGCACCATGGGTTCAGATTCGTTCAAATCAATTTGTCTAAGTTCTGTTTTTCATTTTCAGCCCACACATTTTCCACCCGGCAAAAATTCATTTCACTAAGAATGTGTTCGTAAGCAAGCTGTGACTATCTCCTACAGCATACCAAATTTGTGGTTGTGGGAGGCAGCAGTTCGGTGTCAGACCATACCGATAGGTGTACGAAATTTTAAAGTCTGCAGATAAAAATAGCTCCGAATGTAACATGCGCTGTTTGGTGATTCAGTGGAAGCCGGACTCTATGTATCTACTGTAACATCTGAAATGTACGATATTCTGTCATATGGAGTTTGCCAAGTGTCGGTAGATTATTGTTAGTTCAGGGGTCATTATTTCAGAAAGAAAATTCAGTACGCATCTGAACCAGATCCGTTGGATTTATTTCAACAATAGAAGTTAAAACTCATTCATAAATTACGTGAATACATTACTTATTAATAATCAGCTTAAAATTACATAGATTTAAATATATTGCTAATACTTGTTTTCTACATCAATAATCATCAGGGATCTAAACATACCTGTGGAATTAAAACTCAACTGCCAATTGATAATTACGATTTTTTAGACAATATTTTTCAACTTAAATCATATTACTAGTTTAAACATCAATCTTGTTCTCTCATGAAGGTTTTTTTTTCGTTATAAGAGGTTCTTATCATAAAGGTGAACTATTCTGATAAGAGGCTAGAATATTCAAGGCAGAATAATTAGATCAATTTTCTAGCAACAAGTCTCAGTTCAGCTCATCCATTTCCTACAGCTCAAGTTCTATCGTCAATATTTCACTCTTTTAGCATGTGAAGTTACAAGGTCAGTCATCAAAATTTCAATAATATTTTTACATGACCTCTTAACGTCGCTCCCAAAAGACGTAATCGGAACCAAGAAAGTCCACCATCAGATAAGTAAAATACTTTGCGTGACGTCAGGTACAAAGATTTTTGACACATGATTCATTAACAGGCACACCGCATCGCACACAGCGAAAAATTGCGTCGGAGAAATCTAAAATTAACACTTTAGTAAAAAAAAAATTGCACCATGGCTTCGATTTGCGTGTGAGTTAGGACTACTGCAAGACACCAATATTAGTGTACACTGTTGGATCTAAAATTCCATTAGAGATATTAACATTTCTCACAGCAAGAGGTCGACCAGGTTTGCAACCAGATGGAATCTCATACATAAAATACGCCCAGAACCAGTTGGAGGAAAACGAATCGTTAAACCTTTTCTGATTGTTTTATTTTTCACCGAGTGCCAACCAACGGTTCCTGTGTGAGCCGAGCATGTGCATGAGTACTTGCTAGTCGGGCAAGTTTTCCCATTTCCACCCAAATGACGATAAAAATAAATCCGAAAAGCAAAACACAAACGAGCTATCAAACTAAATTTAACCTCAATACTCCAACCAACGGTCCGAGCGTGGAAGGCACATCGAGCATTTGTTGCGTCGGTATTCAACAGTTTGCCTGGTTGAACAAATTCAACAGGTTTGCGTTCGTTTTTTTTTTATTCAGTATGTCTGCCTAAAAATCTGACTTTTGTCAGCTGAAATGAAGATAAATCGAATTTCATTAAAACGACTGAGATGATGTCTAGAATTGGGCACAGTTCCAAAACAATAGTGTGCCAAAGTTGGGTTGTTGCTTGATTGTTGAGCCGGTGACGATCTGGGATGACTGAATGAAGCCACATTATAAGCACCATTGATCAACTCGTGAAATACATATGATAAAAAATCTCAAATCGTGCGTTGATTATTTATGTATTGCTTGGAGTTGGCATACGCACCCATGCAAAAAATATCAAACGCAGAAGTTTTGTAAATTGCTCATTATTTATTAAGTGACTACTTCAAACTACGGGAACAGAATTTTTCAGTATTCAAAGGACTAATCTTGGTCCTTCTTACGTTTTACGCCCTGTTGATAGTTACACGTACGTATTTATTGGGAATGCAAAAACCCACAGTTACAAAACTCGGTTGCTCCACCGAGGATGATCTTGAAACAAGAAAAAAATGAGTTTGTTTTCTATGTAATTAGTAATCTTCTATCCGTTGTTCAGTAGTTGAAAAGTATAGACCAGGGTTTGATTTTGTCGCTAATGAACCCGATTGTGATTGACTTAAGGGCGCCCTTCGATCGAAGGATATCGAACTTAACACATATTTTCACCCACAAACTACCCAAAAATGATTCCTGTCGTGAGAATCTACCCAGGCATTCGATTTCTCATTTAAAAAAAACTATCTTTTGATGTATAAATATCCAATCCTATTCAGTGGAACTTATAGATATTAAATTAAATTCCTTAGTTGAAAACAAATTCCCATCGTGCAGTGTAGAAGTACCAGTTAAACAAATTCTATATGAGAACTGTTCTGCTGTCGGTGGCTCAGCAAGCTTTTGCTTAGCAAAATAAGGTAGAAATTCATTTGGGTTGGACATCTTCTAGATTTCACTGGACATAGATTGCCAAACAATTTAAGATTGCAAAAATGGTACGCTAACTATCAAGTAACAGCTGGTACCCAATCAACAAAAATAATTTTGTGGATGGTGTATGGTATGATGATAACCGAAAACCTCTTCGTTTTATTCAATGACCAACATTCCTCTTTGCCTTATTCATAATAATCAACGACGGGTTCCTACAATTTGTGCTAGTATTTACGTGTGGATTTTGTATTAATACAAAATCTACACGTACTAGCACAAATTATACGAACCCCTCCGCCTGGTTGCGCTCAAAAGTTGAAAGAATAAATTAAATATTGTACGTATCATTATTACGAAATAACCACCCTGGTCGCGGTGGGAAGCGTTTCAAGATAATCGAGACATGTGGCATATTCAAAAATGGATCGAGAATACGTACTGGGAAAAGTTAATCAAACCATAAGAACGAATGCTATAAATATTTACATCCATTTTCTCAAAAAAAAAAGAAAAAAGTAAGAGGTTGTATCCAAGACACGACCCGTAGATTTGAAAGCAAAAGTATAGCATATCACACCAAATTGGGTTAATAAGCGCGTTTTCACTTATTAAAAAGTGTGATAAAATTGCGAGTCTACGTCTAATCATCTTGGTGTCTTCGGTACACTTATTCATTATGATACAAGCAATAAGTGCTCCAAAACGATTTGACGGAAACTTCCACTTTTATCACACTTTTTGCATTTTTGGTACAGTCCAGTTTCAGTTGCAACCAGCAATATTAAATTGATTTCTTAACTGGTTATCAGTGAAAAAGTTTGATAGGTTGAAATTCGAAAGCAATGTGTGAGTTCTGTTTATGAGGTGCTCTGTCGGTGTCCTGGAAGATATGTCTTGGATACAAGCTCTTTTTTTCCTCTGTTCGGGACATGCGACCAGTAATTTGATCTATTGTAGTATATCCCGTGTCCTTAGTTTAGTGCATGTCGTTTTACTCCATCACTATTGAGAAATGATGAAGTATTCGGTTTTGATACAGTTGTCATTCTTGCCTTCATCGCACGGAATCGATTCTAACTGAAAGGTTCCGCTATTTATACCCTTCGGAGTGTTGAAACACCCTCCAAAGGCGCGCCCCTTTGTCAGTCAAAATTGGATTCCTTAACAACAAAAACAAGCTATGAAACCGATAGTGACCATGCATCAGAACCCTAGTCTTAACCACTTCAAACTAGGGAACAACGAATAGAAAATTAGGAATCACATACATAGGTGAATATACTAACTAACTCATTTTTTCCTTGTTTCAAGATCATCCTCGGTCCAGGCAACCCGAGGACTTATCACTATCAACAAGGCATAAAAAGTAACAAGGACTAAGATGTGTTCCTTTGTTTACTGAAAAAATACCTGTTTCCCTAGTTTGAAGAAGTCAGGACTAGGAATCGGTGGTAGATCTTACATCCCGTAACGTACCACGAAAAGGTGATCTACCCACGTTACGGGCATACAAGCTCTTACTTGAACTCTTTAGTTATCTTTTTTATCAGTCATTTGTGGTCCTGAAAGGACCGATGGGTTGGAAGCCGGTGCGGAAATGAAAAATATGTATTAGGGAAAACACATCAATCACAGAAACTGATTGTACTGGACGGTACCTATGTTTATGCTTTTTGATGCAAATTTTAAGCCTTAAGGGGCTTAAAATTTGCAACAAGGGCACAAAGATAAGTACCGTCTGGCACTTTTCCCATCATGGAGACGCCTCGTGGAATTTCTTTGATAAATAATTCCAATGGCGAGATATTCGCGATCAACCACATACATTCGTCCTAAAGATTCCTTAATTTGAAGTGTTTCTGGCTAATTGACATGGTCATGTGGTATTCGGTCATTGCGAGAATTGGTATATAACACTTCAATACTTGACACATTTTACCACAAACGTTTTGTTGCTTGAAACATTATCAAAGCTAGCTAGCTGCTTTCGGGGAGCCTTTCGTTGTGTACTGGGGAACACCATCACTCACCACACGCGGTGATTGAAAGACCGATCGGTGAGACCGGATGGAATTTAATTTTGAAATCTGTGTTAGGTAAAGCTCTTTTCGCAGGCAATCCGTCATAATTTTATTTATCATAGCAACAGTTGCACATTCCTGCAATTTTCAATAGACATTTTGAAAAGTGATAAATTCTTAATTTTAACAGGTTCGTAGACAAATTTCCTATCGATTGGCGTATTAAGAATTAAAATTCATCATCTCTGGATCAAACTCAGACCACTTTCACGACCGACTTTGATTTTTCAAATTGTACCCCCAATGTTGCCTTAAAAATACATGATATGTTAGATTTATGGGAACTGAAATCCGATTGATGACCTTGACAAGTCTAGCGTCACTTTTCAAATAGAACAATCTACATTGATCAATTCTCTTCATCGACTATCTCTTTCGTTGATAACTTGGCTGTATTCGTATGTCGGGCTAATTTTTATTAAGCGTATTAGACGATAATAACAGCTGAACATTTTTTAACGCAAGAGAGAGTCGATGAAGAGAATCGATCAATGATTGGTCTACTTGAAAGTTAACGCGAGAAGTGTCCAGAAAATACTCTTTAACAAATTCATGGTGGTCCTGAAAAGGACCGTTTTGTCGTGATGGTTGAGTAATGCTGAGCTATTAAGGTGTTTTACACCGATAAGGCTGGCGAGCTGTATGTTGTTTAGAACGGTCACGCGTTTTTCATAGATGGCCCACAGCGGCTCTCACGACAAGCAAGTGAAATCCAATCAGTAGCGGTACAACTTCTTCCTTCTTCTTCGGCGAATGGACCGCTCAGTGGGCAGCTGCACTGCTGCTGCTTTTTTTTTCCTTTGGTTTGTTTTTTCCGTCGATCTTGTTTTCCGTGCTGAGCACCAATGCTACCGACGTGCCAGGAAGGCGGGTCCCACACCTGAACCCTACCTATCGACCCATCAACTCATGAACCGGGGACCAACGACTTTACTTCCCATCCGAAGGAAGGCGTGATCAGAGATGTTGGGGTGAGAGGTAATCACGCTTACCACTACACCACCGGCGCCGTTGAAGCACTGCTACTACTGATGATGAAAATTACAACTGGACACCACCACTTGAATGATCACCGTTCGGTGAGACCGGAGTGAATTCGATTTTTAAATCTGTGTTGGGGAAAGCGCTTTTCGCAGTCAAGCGTGATCATTTTCATTATTATAGCAACAGTTGCACATTCGTGCAATTTTCAATAGTGACCTTTTGAAAATTGAAAAAGTGTTCATTTGCAGATTCGTAGATGATATACACACTAAGAAAAACTCATGTAAATTTAGGTGCTCTGAAACTGACATATACGAGCGTCAATTTTGACATAAAATTGAGTCATAAAAGCCCCAAAATTCAACACAATCAAACGTACTTTTCGTCGAGTAACGAACTTTTCAGTCTAAGAGCACTTAATTTTACATGAAATATTTGTTTAGAGATGGATTCCAACACGTGTAAAATTAGTTATTTCTAAGTGTTTACCAATAGATTGGTTTGTTTAGAATTAATATCCATCCGCTATTGACAGAGTTATAAGTGTTCAAATCTTGACCACTTTTCGTAACGCGCACCCTAAATATATTGCCGAAAGACGTAACCCTACGTCAACAAATAAGAAAAATAACTGACGAAAGCACTCCTATCGAATTCCTTTTGGTGGCCTTTATCAGTATGATGAATTAAATCCAATGACGTTTCAATGTGCTTTGATGAAATTAAAACTCGTATGCCGGATATGGAATCAAGATGGCAGCATAGTTTGGAATTCACTAGGTTGTGCTAGTGTGTAAGGAAAACATAGTTGTCGTGATCTTGATTAGATATATGGTTGCGGTCTTCGGCAATGTTGTTAAGTTCAAAGTAGATTATCTAGTTTAGAATTATCTCACTTGGTGGCTCTAGTAGTCATGTGAACTTAGTCCATAAAATATATATCTCTATATATATATTTAAAAATTAAATACATAATTGAAACCCAACAAAACTAATGAGGAGAGCCCTTCTGGTATTATTTGCAAAAATGAAAGATTTCTCCCACCGCTTCCAAAACTCAACTTATAATATTCCCACATAAGTCCAGAGTTTCTTTTTTGAAACATAGCCACATAATCACTATGAATGGAGCTCCAATTTCCTGGTCAAGTTGATCTAGGGCTCTTAGATGGAAGAAGCACTATCTCCAACAATCGAGAACTGTCCTGGTCACGTCCTTGCAACTGCTGGGTAGGGGAAGGATTGTCAGTTTGACACTTACTTAAGAGACATGCAGACAACTCTACGACCTCTCATAAGTGTCACAGGAGTTTGAAGGTTTGTTAGTGGGGAGGGTAAAGCCATAGGATACGTTCCGTAAACGTTTCTGGCAGATTTATAATAGCAATGGGTATAGAATAAGGCATAGTGAAAAAATATAAGGAAGGGGATGGGACTTGCCTTTGATAAAAAACACGTCTACTGAGGATTCATATTTATGAAAAAATCATATATCAATGAAACAGTCATCGGTCGTCATTGAAAAGCAATGCAACTATGTTTTGTCAATCTAATTGACTTTTATTGGTTCTGTTGTCTTGTGAATTTTAGCTAAAACGGTCTCTTTTCTGATTTTTATCTCTCAATCTATGAAATAAACACGAAAACTATGTTGGAATGAAACTTCTAGAACAATATGAGGAACATTATGCCGTACACTACACATTTTTATATCATACGGGTGGAAAATTCGTAGAACAAATACTTTAAAATTCTTCACATTTTAAGATATCTTCGAGCATGAAACTAAGTCAAACTTCAATAAAATCACTTCAAATAGTCAACCTTTGGTCACAAAATTGATACATGAAACATTAAACTTGCTATGAAAGTTGTTACAGCAGTTTTCGTTATTTCAGTCTCGAGATACAAATATTGTAAGCCGTAAATTACCTTAAAAACATAAAATTAACTTGAAGCACCTCAAAATCATCACCGATTTTGCTGAAAATTTACGCAGAAGTACAAATTAACATGACGAACAGTAATCACGGTTGACCCGTTACATTCCGAACATTTCGTTTAAAATGAACAGGTCTATTGTATATAGATATTAGAATAGCGAACTAGGACAACTTTTAAGGAAGGTACAAATCGGTTTTTTCATCTCTCTTTACCAAACTCCCCCTTTGGAGAGGGATGGTGAGGGGTGCCCCCCCCCCTCCGCCACCACTGGCAAAAAGAGATGAAAACCGACCCGCTCAAGTACCAACTGTGTGTTTGAAACAGTTCTACCGATTTTTTACCGCACTTCAATTGTTATTTGAAGGAAGGCATCCAGTCGTAGGTTTGGAAATTGCCTTCAATTGAAGTGCGGCATTCCCGAAATCTATAACATAAAAAAAGGATAAGTCATCGGGAGTACTTTTTACATAGAAAATATTGTGAACCTGTTCAGTAGTCTCGGAAAAAGCCCTTCTTTTGAATAGTGAAGGTCTTGGGCATACCTATATTTTGTTTTAATGTTAATCAACAACGACACCGCGGGATGGCTTCCTGAAAATATTCTTCTTATTGTTATTATTATTATTCTTCTTCTTCTTCTTCTATATTTGTTTTAGATACTTTCTTGAAAGTCTACTATAGTGTAGGGGAAGACGAGGTAAGACCGCCACCCTAAGCAATACATTTAGTGGCTCAAAATGAATAAGAGATTTTTCATTTTGCTATGCTACATACACTAGCCCACTTTTATTTGGGGGAAATTTTTTATCATTTTTTTCAACGAGCCAATCATTCGCATGTAACACGCGCATTTGATTTAAAATTTAAATGGGGATATCGGTTGAAACGCATGGAAAAATAAAATTTCTTTTCTCTTTCATGTTCAGCAAACTCGATTAAGCTCAGAGTTTAAGCACACGTAGCCTAAACTATAAGGAACAAATTTGCTCAAGACAGCATCATGATTCAAGTTAGTATTATGGAGATATTCATTTTTGAAATTATATGTGCATTTTGTTCATACATTGCAACAAAATACAGGCAGCTTATGCAACGCAACTAGATTACAACTAAAAAATTTAAAGTTCATATTTTCCACAGGCCAACATCCTAACTCGTGTCAGTAGGTGAGATAACCACTCTCTGAATGTTTCAGCTCTTTTTAACGTTACACGGGCTGGCACTTATGGCTTAATGTTCATAGGTATAGGAGATTTGGTTGAAATTTTCATATACAAATGCTCATTACATTCAAAAGCGAATATCTCGATGAAACTAACTGGATTCATGATGCAAACTTCAGCACGGTTGTTGCTCATTGATTGAACTACAAGTTTTAAAAATCTGAATCAAATTGAGAAGAAGCAAACTTTTTTTATGATCGATAGAGTGTACACCGTTCGAATAATTTATGTAAATTTCTGCGAGATATAGCGTACATAAAATTAACGCTGGATTTGGCGAAAATTTACGCGATGTTTCGTGTAAATTTAAGCATAATATCGCATAAATTACCAATATTGTATGCAAGCTTATAAACGATTTCGCTGTTTATGCCAAGTATACACAGCAAAAAAATAATTTTGATATCACGTCAAAGTGGATGCACTACAATCATGTCGAAAATATGGTGTAATATTACTTGCTAAAAAGGACAAAATTATCATTAATACAATGCATGAACTGACATTACGCTGCTTTTACTGCATTTGTTTATTTATTTGGTCATAAAAATTACATTACAAAAATTTTCGACATGATTGTAGTGCATCCACTTTGATGTGATATCAAAATTATTTTTTTGCTGTGTAGCTAAAAATCAAACGCAGGGAGATATTACGCGATTTAGTTAAAAGTCAGAATTTTTTCTGTGTATTTTTTTTTTTTCATTTTTCTCATTTCTTTATTAAAAAATCAAACTAAAAGCGCCAGCTCATCGTAGAACCAAAAGTGCTGAAACTTTCAGATTATGTTTTTCTCACCCAAAGGCACAAATCTAGAGGTTGGCCCGTGGAAAATAGGAACTTTTATTTTTGTGGGCCAGTCTACTAATAAGCGTTCATTTACCTATATACAATTGATCTGCCTGATTTTTTTTTATGTTTTTTTTCCATCAATTTTCGGAACGATCAAAATAGAATCGTTCTTTTGCAAGCGGGGTAATATGGACCACCAACGGGGTAAGGCGGATCATAACGGGTTTTTAGGCAATAACTGCACCAAATTTGACGCCACATGAAAGGTACTATGGTCATATTGTTTCTAAATGAATATATTTGGAATCGGTCAATTGGTTCCGGAGATATGGACGGAGCAGTTCCGGAGACCAGAGGTTCAGTGAGACAGGTCTTGAAATGATCAAAAACGGTACAAACCCATAATATGGCACCTAAAATCGCACGAGTTTCGAAAATATTTTCAATTGGATTCATATTGTGTGCCCTGGCCCACATTGGCTACATCTTGAAATGTTCCAGCTATCCCCAGGGAAATGATCATAACCATATTGACTCAAAAATCATCATGCGACACGTCAAATCACATGACAAGTCAAAAATATTGTGTTTGATTGTTATTACATTGAGTAAAGTGAACCACATTAGCCACATACGTATATGCTCCGGAAGATTTTAAGCACTCTGTATTGTATATTTGCAAGATTCTCAAAAATTTCATATTGAACCGGCTGTGGTCGAACAAAATAAAGTCGTCTTTTTTAGAAAGAATTCGCCGAACACATCATGGTTTCATAGTTATGGCTTTAAATTCTCGTGTAATTTGATGTGTCGCATCTGGATATTGATTTAAAAAGGATTTACCACACGGGAAAAAAAGAGTTCCCATATTCGTGAACCACAGCCGTGAACCATAGTTCACGGTGTATATTTGAGACAATTTTGTTCTGGATAGCTGGCCGTGATTTTTAGTTCACGGTCCGTTCCCGTTTTCGGGAACGGATTTTTTTCCGAGCACTGCCCCGGTATCCGGAACTTGTCCGGGTGTGGAGCAGATTACTCATCATGACTCCTATTGATCTTATTTTTGAATGTGTGAATTAATGTGAATTGATTTGTCGCATGATGGGTTGGGCACGTTTTTGAAAATTTCTGGTCTTAAACACGTACTTGCCGGAATATGTCCCAGCCATAGCTCCGGAACCAGCGGGAACGTTTCCAAAAACATTCAATGGCGTTCTATCGGAAATATTCCAAAGATACCATTCTAATGTGCCATACTACGCTAAACTAATATAACATCATATAGACTGACTTGCGGTTATTTTTATCTTTGAAGTGAATTGTAATCGCAAGTCAACTCTTTCAGATTTTGTTCATAAAATAAAATGTCAAAATATTTTATCCAATACTTCTTACTGAAAATCAATTCATTCTATCACATTGCACGTTTGTTTTCAAAATTATCCCTCCAAAATAAGGTGGTATGGGAAAACTTGCATAATCTTTGAACTCAGTTTTGTCATTCCCTGTGTTTTACATATGGGGCTGACTTGCGGTTGTGCTCATGGTTCGATTTAAAAAAAAAAGCAATTGATCTACGTTGCAATAACTCACAAGATTAATGTGATCATAAAAATTACATGAGATTTTCGACATTTTTTCACTGGGATGTAATATTAAATTTTATTTTTTGCTACTCTATTTTCATAGAAGGAATTCCAAACAGCAGCGTAACACTATAAAGTAGAGCATATTAGAAGCTATTATTTAGCAGCTAATACGACATGACAGCATTAAGTTTTGATTCGTAAAGTGGTCATTTATGTGGATCTTTCGAATGAGCAGCTGATCACATCAACAACCCAGATTCATGTCACAATCCTAAATTCACACATTTATCTCGACTCCTGTTATTTAACATCAAATCACAATGTATAATGATTTGATTCTTGAAGTGCTAATTGAAGCTGAGACCCGCAACTTTTTGGTCGAGGATCTTAAAAATTCATTTCATTCGTACTTATTCGATAGCTGCCATTATGAACTCTCGTTAACTAGACACACAAAAAAAAACCGTTCCAATATTCGTTAACAAGAAATCACGAAAACTGAGTTCAAAAATGAGTTCTTACGAGTTCGAATTATTTCCCATGAATGTGATCGAGTAAATCGAATTTTCATTAATTGAATCTCAAATCCGTGGTGTGTTCAGTGCTCATGAACATGGATATCATCAAAAACTGCAGCTGTCATTTACAGGTTCCCGAGCAGGAGAAAATAACGAATGAATACCTAATTCTGATCTGATACCATAATTTGGTATTGGCCAGCATGACATAAGAGGTAAAATACCAAAGAATAATACCGAAAAATTGCATGAAAAATACTTTGTAAATAACAAAAATTGATATTTGGATACCAAAAAAGTAAAGTCGGTGTACACTGAGTTACGCCAAGAGAAAAACAGTTTAGCTCGCATCACGGTTTTCGAAAGATTCTCTTTCTTTTCACTTGGCAACAGAGGACTTCTACATCAACTTCAAATGACTTATAGCCATAAATAAAAATAGCGGCTGTAGTAAATCATTATATCAGTGATTTTGTCAAATTATCTAAAAAAAAAAGAGTAGAAATTCTGATTACTGGTCATTACTAAACGTATCCCATGACAAGTTAATGCTCACTGCGTATTTATGATCATTTCTTCATTTATATTTTATATTTTATTGCAATACCTTTCGTGGACCTTTCATAGCATCGTAATATTTGTTTACTTTGCTCGATAGGTAGCCGGTTTGACAGTTCAATAGGTAGACTTGGCTTCACTCTTGGCGTGACTCATTATACACCCACTCTACAAAAAAGTACCTGTGTGGTATTGCATTATCATGATTTGGTATTGGAATGGTATTGAGTAAACATTGTTTTGGTATTATTTTTTGGTATTTTACCTCATATGTCAGGCTCATCCATACCAATATTGAGATATTCGATCCTGCTCGAGTTGTTGTGAAGTTCATCATGCTGGTCGAAATCCTCGAAGGAAAGGGTGAAAACCAGTGATCATCCTGTTCCTAAGCGAGAAAGCGGTACCAATTGTGGAGAAAACTTTGAAGATTGTCCTAAAGGCGGTGGGTATGTTTTCCGCTAGTTTGGACCCTAGAAAAGGCATGGGAGGGAAGGTGAGCAAGCACCGATTCGGCTAGCATCGGTGAAGATAAGATCAGTGTTTGTTGCTTGTTTTGATGATGAAGAAGGTGGTGGTAGCTGCGTTCATGGTGTCCGAAGATCCGTTGAATTGATTAGCTTAAAGTGTGTCAACTACATCCGTTGGACAGCTGCTTGCTGCCAATTTGGGGTATGGGTGAAACCTGTATTGTTCGGTAGTTCCCGCCAAGCCTTCCGTGGTTTTCTGTTCCATCCACTTTCATGCTGTACAATCCAATCAAAACATTGAAATTATTTTAATGTTGACGTTTTCGAGAACAGGTTCACGATATTAAGCAAAACTCATGAATTTTAATCACGTTTACCAGAACAAGATCATGATTGTCAGAACAGAGCTCACGTTTCTATGACTTTTGTAGCCTTTGCTGGTGCCCGGTGCAACGTAACGCAGACGTTATGTTTATTTTCATGATTTTTATTTATGGAGTACTTTCGTAAATGAAAAATTAACTTGAATCCGAAAATCGTGACTGGAGGTTGACGAATTATGGAACGGATTTTTTCCCGTGTAAGCAAACATTAGGTTTTTAGAGATTTATTAAATTCAATCATCCAATATTAAAACCTCGAAAAACTAGTGGGCGAGATTTGCTCAGCTCCAACTTCAGTTAACAATGTGTAATTCACAAATTTACCACGAGTAGTAGGGTAAACGTGCCAGTTTTGGCGCTAGTGCTCCAGTGTGTGGCCATAGGGCTTAAACAAAATTTGAAATAAAAAAATATATTTATATGTACATACAGTGATGACCCCATTTTGTCAGCCCTCTTTTTGAAAATCTTTTCTAATGTTCTACGAAACGCATGCACTTTTTCAGTGGTCTTATTGCACTAAAATATACCTTAAACATCCATGATGCATGAGAAAGATTTAATATTAGGAAATTATTGGAAAATAAAAACCTGACAAAATGGGATCATTACTATATACTACTTTGTGTGGAAATAAATTTAGAAGAATGAAAACATATGAAAATTAAGATAGGGCCAACTAAACGACACTAGTGCCAAAAACTGACACACTTATCCTATTGATTTAAAAAATGAGCGTTATGTGCTCTGCTTCGTGAAGTGGCGGATGTTCCAGATCTTTGAAAACAGCTCTTGACCATCCTAGATCTAGATCCATTTTACAGTTCTAGTATGTACCACGAGTGCTATTGTTTTGACCAAATCAGGACAAAAAGCGTCGGATTTTTGAAGTAGTCATTTCCACAAATGGTCCGGATCGTCTGGAAGGCCAGTTAGTGTCCATTCAAGGTCTTTATTCAGTTTGCAATGTTAAGTTCTCACATTTACCACGATCCCTATTGGTTTAATAAAATGTGTTAATTGTCGTATTAGAAGCTAGATAATAATTTCATTCATCGAATTATGTGTTGAAAATAGTAGGATACTTTTGTTTATGGCCGTAGGTATGCAAAGAGATAATCGACGAAGAGAATCTATCAATGTATCTTAGGACTGATCGATTTTTCAATTGTTTGACCTGTGTGAACATATTACTGTGCAATTACTTGTCACACATGCATGTACAATAAAAAAAATGAATTGTTCCGTGCTTCAGAACTGCACGTAACATCGAATTATATCTGTATTTTAGTTGTTTTCCTAGAATAGATATTGCGGAAAATTATCAACGAACCAAAACGTTTAAATCATTGCGGCCTATTCAAAACTAGATAGACGATCATAAAACGGACCAAATAGTTATGAATACCCTGTGCTACCAAAGGAAAGAAAGAGTTAACAGGCATACTCTAATAGTAAAAGTATCTATACTATACACTATAAGGCAGCAGAAAGCATTTTCATCTCAATACAAAATCGCCTTACCGTACTCTAGAATGATTGCATATTAAAGAGACGGTGTACTAAAGCTTTAAGTGCTGCTTTGAGCATAACTTTGGGCACATCAGTCTAATCTTAAAGCAACTGGTCGAAACGACAACCAAACTTAAAGCAGCATCCTTCGCGTTGTAAACATAGAAACGAAGCTTCGGGTTCGGTGCCCGAAGATGTCTCGTTTTGCCGGTTTTCCATGGAAACCGTCGGAAGCAGCATGCAATGTGTTTATTCGCTCCCACTAAGGAGCATTTTGACAACAACCATCTCGCTGCACTGTTCTATTTACAAAAATAAACCCGCATCCTGGCATTATCCTCCAGTTTCCGTAACACTCGGCAGCCATAGACCGGTGAAAAACAAACCGAAGCCATCATGTGCTCGTTCGGCTTTGTGAATGAACGCACGTGGTTTTGTTTACTAACATATAACCCGATTTCAGTGCGCATACTCGGCTTTGTTGCAACTTTCATGAGCAAATTCCGAAATCTGAAAGATAAACGACGCCAGTTTGCATCAGCTTTTTCCATAGACTTTTCTCATTTCTGCTCTGCCAAGGAATCAGTAACCATCTCCGGGAGCTTGGAACAAAATGTCGCTGCACATTCTGAGTCGTTTTAGTGCAAATTAATTCTTTTCAAATGTGAATATTTCCAGGTAATTTTTGAGTTAACTGTTGAAAAACGTAATTTGCAATCGTTTGTTATCATTTTCGGGCGGTTTAGTGCGGTTTATGCGTGTGAAAATTGCGATTGAAAATTCGGGTGGAGTACTGATCATGGATGACAAAGTGGCGTGAAGATTTAATGAAAATTAAGATAAAACTCAAGAAAACGGGAGCACATTATGTAATAATGTAACAAATCTCAGTCTAAAGTGCTCCGAAGATCATTTCCTACCAATTGTGCAAGCTTTTAGTGGATTTTTATGCTGAAATATGGTGGAAAATTGCAATTTACTGCGATGTAAGAAAAAAGCATGATGGCGACATATTGGAATTTTCTTCCGTTTGCTTTCCGCTGTGTAACACAGCTTTCAGTGGGTGGAACGTGTAATAATGGATACGAAAAATCTTTTCCTGCTGTGGTGCTATCTGTCGTGCTTTGTGGGTCGATATGCGATGGTCTATGTGGATATTATCCTTTATAGATGAGTTGGGTAATGATTGGTGTGACGAGGAATGAAGTGTCCATATAGAAAATAGGTGGTGAAACGTGATCAGTGCTGAATGGATAAGATAAATTCGCATTGTAATCAAGTGATGATAAACAAACTAGTGAAAAATGTACATCGTGAAGCGGATCAGACAGATTACTGAAACAAATTGATATATATGTTACATCACGTTTGGGATTAAAATGATAACATTATTGTTATCAAAAGAAATAGCAACTGTAGCATAGGCTCACTCTTAATCGTTAACAAGTATTGTTACGGGATGAGGTTTTCATACTGTTACAGCATTTAGCGATTGGGTCAATATTATCTCTGTATATATGAACAACTTGCAGTCAATTCTGCTGTGTTTGGATGTTACCTAGAGATATGCAATTGTAATTTTGATCTGCTGAGAAAATTAGGAATATTCTCAACAATTAATTAGGAAGAATAAGAATTTTATGAAAAGCTAACTCATAACAACTGAATGATTCAAAAATAAATGTTCCCAAAATGTTCACACCTACGACGAATTCTTCGCACCTTTTATTGTGGTGTGAATTTATTGTTCAGCTTATTAAGCAGGAATAAACGTTGAAGCAAAATGAGCATGGGATAACTATCATACTTTATACTTGATGGGCTACAATCCATTGTTGTCAACCCAGCGTTGAAATTAAAATTATCCTTTTGTGGTCTTGATTATCAGTCAATCTTTTCCAGTAGCCATGAATATAAATATCCTGTAAAAAAAGGCGTGACCGGCGTCTTCGTTGGAGTCTGATCGAGGATTGATTCTCTTGCCTATTTTGCGGCATCCGTGCTGTACAGCAAAAAGTAAAATACATCAGCACAATATAATGTTGCAAACCAGCAACAAACAGAATGAATTTTTTCACTGATTTATTGAAAAATAAGTCCTTCAAAAAATGAACTTCAAATAGGCATTCCTCGTGTGAAATTTAAGTATTAGTTTAAGTGATTTCAAATGAGCGCCATGGGTTGAACAGCTGAAGAAAAACTACTGTTGTGTGTGTGAACAGTAGAACTTTTCGGCGCTGGGAGCTGAAAAGTAGTACTTTTCGACACTGGGTATTTTTTGAAAAGTTACACTTTTCTGCACTGAGTGCCAAAATAGTTATGTATGCAACAAGTTACAAAATAAAGATGAATTTGGCAACGAGTTGCATACATTTTTAAAAAAATTCGCATCATTATACCTGCTGCATAAGTAGCATGTAATTTTCTTGGATTGTTGATACTTTTTCCAATATTTTAAGAAAAATCTACAAGTGCCAGAATAAAAAACCTGATTTTTTTTCCAAATAATTCAGTTTTGAAAAATACTAGATTCTTGATTTGAAATGAGAAAATGAGAAATTTTATAATTTCAGATTTTTTACGGAATTCCACGATCCAGGACTCTCTTTATGTCAAGTTCAAGGCAGTAGAAATTAGAATATAATAGAATTGTACCATCTTTTAATCTCATATAATTGCAAACTTTTTATTATTTTACTCATGAGAAGTTCTATCAAAATTAATCCCTAAATTAATTAAGGGGTTACGCCTACCTGCAATGTGTCGTGTGTTCGATTTGCGCTCTATCGTTACGTCCGTGTTTGGGATTTTTCGTTACATGTCTGAATTTTGATTTGACTGAATTGACCCTCAATATAGAAATTAAAGACGTAGTCCTACGTCAAAATGGATTCATATAAGCATCCAAAAGAGAAAAAAAAATCATGGGAACTGCCCGGTCATGCGAAAGTTTGGATTTTTTTTTTTCTCGAAAACGACGCAACATATTGAAAATCGGTTTTCTGCCGTTTATTGAACACACATCAAATGGTACATTTATCAGTCGATGCTGTAAAAACGAAGTCCTGGTGCCCCGCACGGCTGCTCCCCGTGGACGATGTTCTAAAAACTGTTTTTGCGGTGCCAACTGCGGTTTGTGATGTAATCATCTGAAATAAAAAAAAAAAACCATGCCAAATCGTTAAGCATGTGTTAAACTAGTCCTTGATCGTTTGGTTTTTTTTAAATTTTTTTGACAAAATGGCGGCCTTGCTAAGCTGAAGTGCCGATTTTTGATCCTTTAAATTTGTCTTTGATCGGCTGTAAAAAATCGAAATTAAATGATAGACGAAATCCGAACGATCGTGGACTGCACAAAATAGTACTGAACAGAAATCAAAGCGAATCGGACGAATCGAATGTATACATATCGAGAAATTTTTGACACCGGTTTTGAAAATACGATTCCGAGATAATCGCGTTTAAAGTTTCAAGTTGGGTTTAGTCCACTATAAGTGAATATTTTTGTACGTCGCATAACTTTCACAATTTTCATCGGATCAACTTGATCTTTTGAGGAAATATTCTTGACTTTATATACTTTCGATTAGGACAATAAAAAAAATCGATTTTTGAAAGTTTGCAGGTAGGCGCAACCCCTTAAAGATCATGGTGGTCACCTATTACCAGCTAAACATACTCATTCACAAATAATTGTAAACATAACAGGAGATTATGTGTGTCCACTCTCCCCTACATATCATCAGAAGGAGATGAGGGTGGATATCGCTTGCGAATTGAATATGGTTCGCAATGGCAATTTGATGCCTAAACGTCATTAGCCAAGTATTGTGTAACCAATATCCCATGGACGCATAACTGTCCCATATACGTATGAAACTCTATAGCTCATGGGACAACTATGCGCCCACCACTAGTAAAGGTACCCGTAATACGTAGGTAATGCGCTCGTGTACAGAATGGGATTTGTGGGTTCATTTTTTCACGATATTTCCTTACACACATACAGTGCTGTTAATTTTCATATCATTCGATTGAAGATGAACCAATACAACCATTCAATCAATTCTGCAAAAAAGAATTTTCTCATACCCATCATTTGAAGGGCTAGCTGTGGTGTAGTGATTTCCTGTCACCCCAGCAGGCCTGGATTCAATCCCAGTCGGCACCGTCAGGATGTTCTGAGGCATAACATCTCTAGGGGAGGTAAGTAAAACCGTTGGTCCCTGGTTCATGAGTTGATAGGTCTATAGGTAGGGTCCAGGTGTAGGAGCTGCCTCCCTAGCGTCGGTATCATTGGTGCTCAGCACGGAAAACAAATCAAGAGAAATTTAAAAAAAATCATTTGAAGAGCCAATTTATCAAACGAACCTCATTGCCACTGTCAATTGAGTCACTAGGCACGAGTCATTGTGTATGGAAGAAGTCCAGAAACCCGATGTCAGATCAATGTAAGACCCAATGTCTGGTCGATGTCGAATAAATTTCGGATTATGTCGGGTAAATTTGGTGTCGAATTGGCATGGCTTTTTCGCCGAAATGTCGACCAGAGCTCTGTTTGTATGTAGGTTACATTCAATGGAATGATATCAAGCATTTATCAAATTACCATTTTGAGGAAGTGATAAAATATTGTGGAAGTGACAAAATATCCAATTGTTAACTGTTTCTTAGCATCCTATTAGAATCAGCATTTAATCCGTTCCTATGATCGATGAAATAACATATTTTTCTAAATTTTGGGTCGCTGAAATCAGATTTTGCTAAAACGCACGATTTCGACTACATACATACCCGGAGAACTTTGAGATTTGGGCGTAAATGCTTTTGTAAACAAACATGTCAATCGCTGATTTCTCAAGAATAAAAGAACAATCTCGTGAAAAAACCAAATGATAGAGCAACCATTCATCTACCTGTTTGTGTTGTTAGTTTTTGAGATTGAACTTTAATTCGCGAGAAATCGTCAAATGAAGTGTTTGTTTGCATAATCTCGAAGTTCTCCGGATATTTCATGTGAAAAACTGATGATCATTGCCTACATTTAGGCGTATTTTTAGTTTTGCAACAAAATACGTAAACCACAACTTTTGTTAAAATGTCAACATCAGATTCCTGTTCAGCAAATACAAATCAGATTTAAATGCTTTTTTTTTTCTTGATTTGTTTTCCGTCGAACTTGTTTTCCGTAATGAGTACCAATGCTACCGACGCCAGGGAGGCAGCTCCCACTCCTGGACCCTACATGTCGACCCATCAACTCATGGACCGGGGACCAACGGCTTTATACGAATTTCTGAACAATAATTCGTATGCCTCAGAACATCCCGTCGGCGCTGACTGGGATTGAACCTTTTGCGGTGAGAGGCAATCACGCTTACCACTACTCCACCGGCGCCGCTATATTAGCAATTTATTATTCTTGAAAGATTACATAAAAGTAAAGGTCAAAATTCAATTATTATTGAAGTGGTCATCAAGAATAAATTAAAACAAATTTGAAATCTTCTACCAGAAAACAGTGAAATTAAAATGGCTTTGAGTTATTTTGTTGATTAATGTATTTTGGGATCATGATACCCCTCTCTTAACTGATATCCATCTGTAGGACAATCACACAAACAACACAAGCTGATTAATATCTGATTAATAGCCCTGATGATGATCCCAGCCCCAGTTGCTGATGATAAAACTGTAATCAGCGCTTGTTCTTCAAGACTGAGAAACCGAAATAAAAATATTAATTTTAAGTCATGATTATGAATAAGTGTTACTTAACTTATGTTCCTAGATCAAATATTTTAAACGAATTATGTCAAATACTAATAATGTAAATAACAGGCGCGTAATTTGCATGGTTTGTCAGGAGCGCTGCCAACCCTAACTACGTCTCTTGACTCACCACATATAATTTGTTCTTCGGAAGTTCGGCGATGCAAATTTTAATAAAAATTGCCAAGATTCGGAAAGCAAAACGAAGTGTATAGGGAAGAATAGTCCATAATGCACCCTGGGGTAAAATGGACCCGCGCCATTTTTCGCTGCTTTGCCATTATACATTCTGGAATCTAATGTGTCAGAATGCTATAGTCAGTGTTGGCAAAATCAGAAATCAATTGATATTTTTCCGCTCTCATGCGCTCGCAATATCACGCGTGATATTGGAACAAATTATCATGCTTGATATTGATTTTACAAACTCCTTTGATATTGCGAGACTATTCACAACGTGCAAAAATCAAGCTGAGCGTTGACTCGACACAAAAAAGGTTCCATTGCACATCGTTTTTTTAGAAAGAGAAAGCATAGTTTGCTATCTCTTTTTAATCTTCACCCATGGCAGATGCGAAGGGACTGCTGTAACCCGTTATGGAAGTTGCGGTTGCATTCGGGTGTAAAGCCAGAATCATTAAAATCCCTCTCACCACAGTTTGGTGAGATTTGCAGTTGGTGAGTTTGGTTAGCTTGATATTCCGAGCTGCGATATCACAGCTTGCAAAATCAACCGCAGTAGTTTGCTTGTTGATTTTTATCTACGAAAATCAAGCGTGATCTTGAACGTTGGTGAGATTTAATTTTTTGATATTTTCGCAACACTGGCTATAGTTAAAATACTTAGCGAGCAGCATCGTTAAATTCACGAATTAACAATCGGAAAGCTATGAAAAACATCGCGGGTCATTTTAGCTTTTTAGACCACCAACCATACACTATGTATGCCATTAATGATCGATCAAATCCAACTAGTGCCTGAAAATATCGACATAACGTTTTTTTTTTTGCAACAGCAAAACTTTCCCCACACACCGTACCGCTTCAACATACCGTAGAAGTTAGATTTCACTGGGACAAAATTTCCATAAGAAGTCAATCGTTCACTAACGTGAAACTGCCTTCGCTCATTCTGTTTCTAAATCGACTCCATCTAGCTTGCAACCATCCAGCCGGCAACTACGACTACCACTACTATAAGGGCTGCTCTTCCAAACTGTTGCTTTGTGCCACTAGTCTGCCATTCAAGACAACATGGCAGCTGCCAGTGACACCACAAATCCAATGGACGAGGGACTACAGGACCTTGGAGTGCCGGTGCCGGTGCAAACGTTCCTCTGGCAACAGATAGCTCCGTTCATCCGGCCAAAGCTAGGCAAATCACATGAAGCTAGCTGCATGGTAAGTTTCTACGTTTCCTTTACATGCTTTTTTCAATATGTTAAATGTGTTATTCCTCTACAGTTCATAACAGATGTGAATTTTGTTTTTTGAGCCAAAACCAACAATAACAAAATTATGTGATAGGATTCCAAAAACATTGGAATCAAATCTGCTATAAATTGGAGCTTTTCATTGACAAATCGGTTAAGTGTGCCGTGTGAAGTTATAGCTGTATATTGCGCCTGTCTGTGTGCGATTTCATTGTCTGTCTGTCCTCTGACGTTTATCAATAACTGACTCTAATTACTACCTTGATTTTTATTAATCCAGCTAATCCCAAAACAATTTAAAATTCCGTGAGTTAACTTAATTCTCAATTTGCGATCACCAAAGTAAACAGCAGTCAGGCAACGTATCTGTACGGTTGTATGCATCCATTACTAACGATAACTGCCATTAGCATCCAACAACAAACGGCTAGTCCAGGGTGTAGGCTAAAAGGATTCAACAGAACCAACGCTCTTTCGATGCTTTCCTCGTTCGACGGGAAATATAGTGCCGACGGGTGTTATTATTTGATTATTACCACTTCACACTCTGCTTTCATGTCGTGCCAACAAGTTCTCACATTCGCTTCGACCCGGAATAACGCTCGCTGCCAAGTCGTCTTTCGATTGGAATCAGTTTCGCGCAAAATTTATAGGTCATGTTTATGATGATCCTATCTGCAGGCGAAATTAGAATGTGCCTCGTAAATCCATTTTTTTTTCATCATTATTCAACCCGTTAAGATTAATTTGTATCTTCCGTTTGGTTTTATTCATTAACTGTATAAATGGTTATCTTAAACTGTATTTGTAAATAATAACTAAATGTATTTTCTTCCAAACAATGTTTTTTTCTGCTTTTCCTACTCTCTATGCGTCATCTGTGCATAAAACAATGTTTCAACAACATCACTGTACTCGTTTAAAATTTTGTTCATATAAAACAATAACTGTGTGTATAGTATTGTCAACATGCACCTGGACATCATGTAAGTGTAAATAATGTGCCGTTTTTTGCTATCCGTACCCGTTCAATAATCTTCTATAAGTGAATACTTGATATCCCAAAATGGAATGATGCTTCCTTGATTTAATCAATTGTTTTATTTGTGCTATCCTCATGATTTTTTTTTTTCATTATTCGTTAGAGCTTTAGTATAAGGTCAAAATTTTAAAACGAATTAGTACTAAATAGCACATAGTAACAAAAACATGACCCTAAAAACTGCTAATAAAGGTTGACCCATATAGATTGAAAAAAAAAGTATCTGGCCAGTTTTCTTTGGAGCACGAGCACCAGACTGATGAATTGGACATTTTAGATCCACAGTGCTCAAACGGTTCCAAATTTGATTTTGATTAGCCTCCCAAAATTTGAACTCATTTAAAAAACTGACTAGGCACAAACCAATTGAATTTTATATAGAATTTACTATGGGAAAACCTAATGTTTTGTTCAGGGGCTGGGGGGTTGACAATTATCCACGGACAATTGTCTACGCAGGGAGAGGGGGGGGGTCAAGAATCCCAAAAAAAAAATCGTCTACGTAGTTAATGAACAGTCTCTAATATCTATCTCAAAACTCACGATTTCACTCTGCTTTAAAAAATGTTAGCTGTGCTGGTTGGAATTTTATCAGGTACAACTTTTTTCAAAACCACTTTTCGATCAAATGTAAGAAAAAAAAGTTATTAATGATTCAAGTCACTGATGTCTTATTATTATGCTCAATCAACTGTTCAGCAGGCAACATTGGTGTTTCTGATGCGTAATAGAGTACATAAATCATGGCTACTATGTCACACTGCAGAAAACAGTGTTTCTCACAATACAGCTGCTTGACGTATTAACATAGATAATCAGACGTAACACTTTGAATAAAATTATGTTCAAACATAGGACTTCAGTAACGACAACTCGCGGGCTTCTCGCGGAAAATAAGCTTGCTTGCTGATTCGCAAACAATGTTGCATGCAAGAAAAACCGAATATATAGAAACGTCAAAGTGATCCGATGCCAGCGCCATAACATTCAAACCAATCGTTAAATGCGCAAACGATGATCCAGAATGAAGCGATACGTCTGTTTGTCGGTGGTAATAAGATTATCAATCTCTTAAACAATTATTAAATATTTAATTTTAGTTTGGCTGAAAAACGGTTTTCTGCAAAGTTGTAGCTGAGAAAATTTCCCAAAAGAATGACTATAGAACTTTTTAACAGTACAATATGGAAAAAGCCTTGAAGACAATGAACCAAATGTTTGGTTTTCCCATAGTAATTCCCACATAAACATCAGATGATTTGTGCCAAGTCGGCTTCTTACCAAATGAGTTTAAATATTGGGAGGCTAATCATAATCCGATTTGGAACCGTTTGAGCACTGTGGAGCGAAAATTTCAAATTTTGCATCAGTCTAACGAGCACCTTACCTTACCACTAACCATACATGTGTGAGACAGTTTGTTGGGCTATTTCTTCGAAGACAATCGGTCTAAAGGGAAAATGTTGTCGGAGTGTTCAAAATAGACAAATTGTGTAAGAGATGTAAATTTGAACAATGAAAAGAAAATATGCGTCCCACCCATTATGCCCTTCCAGCATTAGTGACACCTTGAATACTGGAATCTCCATAGAGTTTGGCCAGCTCGTGGTTCATTTTGCTTCTTGATACGCCGTTTTTATACACTGGTGGAAATTAAAACAATGGCACTTTAAAAAGCACGGCTCCTCGCAACTTTAAGAATCAGAGGAATTCTAAATCATGTGTGTTACAAGCCACATTATAATGGTACAATATGAACCAAAGAAAGAACCAATTGCATATTTTTTACAATTAGATTATTTACGAGATGTAATGTCAGCCTAGCCCCTCACCTCGACCTATCAAGCAAATAACTAATTTATTCAGCAATAATACACATTAGTAAAGGAAAACTAATACCCCATCTGCTCTGAAATTGTAATCCGTAATAAAATTGCCTAGTTTTGGGACAAATTTAGTATATTTATTGCTCTTTTTTAAAGAAAAACATTAGTGAAATTTTCATATTTTTCGATTTCTATACGCCATGATCTTGCCGTTTTATTGCACTAACGAAAATCTAAACAACGGTGGTCATCAAAAAACCTGATAATTTCATGAATTGAAAGGACTTACCTTTTTGTAACATGCTAGCCTAATAAAACAATGTCAACTTTATATTGGTATTGGTGAAACCATTTGCGTTGACGACGACTCTGCAACTCTTTACTCCCATAATCAAATGTCAGTTTCGAGAAACATAGCGGATAGTTTCTTTACCCTTACACTCCACTGAAAATCCGCGTCGAAACGATACGTGAATACGCGTCTACCAAGCTTCTGTAACTTTTTAGCCCGCAGGGTAATCACATAGAGTTCTCCAGATGCACAAAAGTGTGCGTGAGACCGCGCACTACCTACCTGTAGTTGTGATATCGCGATACCTTTTTGGTTCTTCTTCTTATTCATTTTTATATATGGATGGTGGATTTTAGTGTTCGTGAGATTGCGCTTGGAGATCTCTATAAGCAAACGTCACTGGAGACGTGAATCATGGCGACTTTTTCATATTCGGTCACTCTACCGAAAAATCCCGTAGCCAACTGTCAATATTTGCGTGAACATTCCATAGAGATTGCTAACATTTATCGTACGCACATCACGTATACGTATACGCAAAATGTTTTCATCGGGAAAAAAAACTTCATAGCGGAAAATTTTCCGATGAAGACAAATCACTGACACAATCATACTTTAGCAATCTGTATGTTTCTAACTATTTAACTAGTTTTCTAAAAGGGTTTATAGGGAGCTGCACGCTGACGTCACGAATAAATGCAATGAACTCCCGTTCATCGGTTTGACAGACAGCAGTGGTTTGTGGTGGTGTGGTAAACACCTTTATCTGTTAGTTGATTCAAGTGGATGCTAGTTTTAAAATTTTAATAACTATAAGATGTGTTATCCAACGATGTTCTTTTAACACTCCGAATACGATGCCTCCGAAAAATGTGTAACGGCAAGTTTGCAATGGCACAACTTAGCCATTTCTTAATGAATTTCAAAAATTATGGTGCCTTTAGAATTCCTAGGGTTTCCAGATGATTTTGATTGCAAAAAACTCAAAAATAGAGTCGTCTACTTTTTTAAAAAGCGAAAAGAGTTGTTACACGTTTTTTTGAAAGGTGTGTTTGTAGGGTTTTGCAAGTGGCGCAAGATCTGTAATTTAGATTAATGGGCACAAATGTTCACAATTAGCCAGAATACAGCCATGGTTCCTATATATGGATCCTGGAGACAACGGAACGGTCCTCGAAAAATCCGGAACATCCGTAAAAATTGTCAATCTATGATCCTGATCCTAGAGCTCTGCGGTTTTTTGGAAAACATTAGGAACTGTGATATAAACAAATATTTGGGGTCGTTACATAAACATGTACCTGGATGGCCATGGGACCATCCTCCGGAAGATCCGGAACATCCGTAAAAGTGGACAATCCATGAAACTGATCCTAGAGCTCCGTGTTTTTTTTTTAACATTAGGATCTGTGATATAAGAATGAATTTGGGTCATGGACCCAGATGGCCATGGGACCGTCCTTCGGAAGATCCGGAACATCCGTAAAAGTATTAAATCCACGATCCTGATCCTAGAGCTCCGCGTTTTTTTTATAAACATTAGAAACTGTTATGATAGAAAGAATTTGGGGTTGTGACATAAACATCAACCTGAACATCCATAGCATCTTTCGGAAGATCCGGAACATCCGTGAAAGTGGTCAAGCAATGAAAATGATCCTAGAGCTCCGCAGTTTTTTGAAAAAAAAAACTCTAAGAACTGAAATGATAGAATTAATTTGAGGTCGTGACCTAAACATGGACCTTGATGGCCATGAGACCGTCCTCTGGAAGATCCGGAACATCCGTGAAAGTGGAAAATTCTCGAAACTGATCCGAGAGCTCCGTGGTTTTCTTTAAAACGTTAGGAACTGCGATATTAGAATGATTTTGGAATCGTGACATAAACATGGACCCAGATGGCCATCGGAACGTCCTCCGGAAGATCCGAAAAATCCGTAAAAGTGGTCAATGTATGGAACTGATCCTAGAGCTCCATGGTTTTTTTTTCGAAAACACTTGGAACTGTCATATATAAATTAATTTGCAGTCGTGACATAAACATGTACCCAGAAGGCCATGGGATCGTCCTCCGCAAGATCTAGAACATCTTTAAAAATGGTCAATCCTTGAAACTGATCCTAGAGTTCTACGGTTTTTTCGAAAGCATGTGGAACTGCGATATAAGAAATATTTTGGGGTCATGAAACAAACTTGGACCCAAATGGCCATCCTCTGATAAGTTTTTTTTTTTTTTTTTATTATAGTCACTTTAACACTCTTAGGTCATTCGTGACTTGTCCGGGGGTGAGATTTGAACTCGTGACTTTGGCGTGAGAGGTATGGATGTTAACCACTACGCCGGGGTCATAAGCCCAGAACATCCGTAATAGAGGTCAATCAATGAAACTGATCCTAGAGCTCCGCATTTTTTTTTTCAAAAACATTAGGAACTGTGATATAAGAATCAATTTGTGGTCGTGACTGAAACATGTACCCAGCTTGCAATGGGACCGTCACTTGGAAGATCAACAACATCCGTAAAATGGTCACACCATAAAATTGAGAGGTGGAAGCATTACTATGACGAGCACCTCAACGGTGATGCAGCAGAAAACGAGGGTGGCACGGCAACAGTCCTTGGAGCACGCGCAGAAGACGACAGGCTTCCGGCCCCCTGATCTTCAAGAAGTTGAGGAGGAGATCGGTCGGCTGAAGAACAACAAAGCAACTGGTGTAGATCAACAACCAAGTGAGCTATTAAAATACGGTGGTGAAGCACTGGCTCGAGCGCTGCACTGGGTAATTGCCAAGATTTGAGTGGAGGGGATATTACCGGAAGAGTGAAGGAAGGTGTTGTATGCTCAATCTACAAAAAGGGCGACAAGTTGGATTGCTGCAACTACCACGCGATCACTCTGCTGAGCGCCGCTTACAAGGTACTCTCCCAAATTATACGCCGCCGCCTGTCACCATTTTCAAGAGATTTCTTGAGCAATACCAGCAGGAATTCATGGGTTCATATTCGCGATTCGGCAGGTTTTGCATAAATGCCACAAATACAACTTGCTTACACATCATTTGTTCATCGATTTCAAATCCGCATACGAAACAATCGATCGTGATCAGCTATGGCAGATTATGCACGAGTACGGATTTCCAGATAAACTGACGCGATTGGTCAAGGCAACGATGGATCGAGTGATGTGCGTTGTTCGAGTATCGGGGACACTCTCGAGTCCCTTTGAATCTCGAAAGGGGTTACGGCAGGGTGATGGACTTTCGTGTCTGCTATTCAACATCGCGTTAGAAGTTGTTATCAGAAGAGTTGGGATAGACACGAGTATCAAGACAGCTTCTTGGCTTCACCGATGACATCGACATCATGGCACGGAACTTTGAGACGAAGGCGGAAACGTAAATCAGACTGAAGGCTGAAGCTAGGTGGATTGGACTTGCCATCAACGCATTAAACACAAAATACATGAAAGAAAGAGGTTCTAGGGAAGACAATGTTAGCCTCCCACCCCGAGTTCAGATTGACGGTGACGAAATCGAGGTGGTCGATGAGTTCGTGTAATTGGGCTCACTGGTGACCGTCGAAAATAATATCAGCAGAGAATTTCAAAGACGCATTATGGCAGGGAATCGTGCCTACTTTGGACTCCGGAGGACGCTCCGGTCGAATAAAATTCGCCACGAAGTTGACTATCTAAAAGACGCTGATTAGACCGGTGGTCGTCTACTGCCACGAGACCGTGACTATGCTCGTGGAGGACAAACGCGCCCTTGGATGACGGAACGTGGAGGAAGCGAATGAACCAAGAATTGCACCAGCTGTTGAGAGAACCATCCATCGTTCACATTGCAAAAATTGGGCGACTACGGTAGGCTGGGCATGTCGTAAGAATGTCGCACGACGACGCAGTGAAAATGGTTCTCGAAAGCGCCCCAACAGGAACAAGAAGAAGAGGTGCGCAGTGGGCAAGGTGGATCGACCAAGTAGAAGGTGACCTGCGGACCCTTCGCAGACTACGAGGCTGGCAAAGTCTGGCCATGGATCGAGTAGAGTGGAGACGACTTCTTCGGACAGCAGAGGACAACAAGGCCTTAGCCAGATAGCAAGCCATAAAATTGATCCAAGAACGAAAAACCATGGAACTGTGATATTACAATGAATTTGGAGTCTTAACATAAATATGGAACCGAATGACCATGCGACAGTCCTCCGGAAGATCCGTCAAAATGAACCTGGATGGCCATTGGAACGTCCTCCAGAAGATCCTGATCATCCGTAAAAGTGGATCATCGATGAAACTGTGAAAAAACCGTGTTTTTTTTTCGAAAACTCTTGGAACTGCGATTTAAGATAGAATTTAGGGTCGTGACATAAACATGGATCCGGATGGCCATGAGACTGTCCTCCAAAAGATCCAGAACATCCGTAAATGTATCATACTGTGAAACTGATCCTAAAGCTCTGCAGTTCTTTTTTAAACACTGTGATATAAGAAACCTCTGGATCACTTTTACGGATGTTCCGTATCTTCCGGAGGACGGTCCTATGGTCATCCAGGTCCGTGTTTTTTTGTCTTTATTAAGGAGACTTTCAGCCCTGGACTGGTTCTTCTCCGGTACGTGTTTATGTCATGACCCCGAATTCTTTCTTATATCGCAGTTCCACATGCTTTCGAAAAAACCGTAGAACTCTAGGATCAGTTTCAAAGATTGACCATTTTCAAAGATGTTCTAGATCTTGCGGAGGATGGTCCCATGTCCTTCTAGGTACATGTTTATGTCACGACCGCAAATTAATTTATATATGATAAAAACCGTGGAGCTGTAGGGTCAGTTTCATACAATGACCACTTTTACGGTATTTTCGGATCTTGCGGAGGACGGTCCGATGGCCATCTGGGTCTATGTTTATGTCACGATCCCAAAATCATTCTAATATCGCAGTTCCTAACGTTTTCACGAAAACCACGGAGCTCTCGGATCAGTTTCGAGAATTTTCCACTTTCACGGATGTTCCGGATCTTTCGGAGGACGGTCCCATACCCATCAAGGTCCATGTTTATGTCACGACCCCAAATTCATTCTATCATCTCAGTTCTTAGTGTTTTTTTCAAAAAACTGCGGAGCTCTAGGATCATTTTCATTGCTTGACCACTTTCACGGATGTTCCGGATCTTCCGGAGGATGGTCCTATGGACGTTCAGGTTCATGTTTATGTCACAACCCCAAATTCTTTCTATCATCACAGTTTCTAATGTTTAAAAAAACGCGGAGCTCTAGGATCAGGAGAGTGGATTTACCACTTTTACGGATGTTCCGGATCTTCCGGAGGACGGTCTCATGGGCATCAAGGTCCATGACACAAATTCATTCTTATATCACAGATCCTAATGATAAAAAAAACGCGTAGCTCTAGGATCAGTTTCATGGATTGATCACTTTTACGGATGTTCCGGATCTTCCGGAGGACGGTCCTATGGACATCCAGATTTATGTTTATGTCACAAGCCCAAATTATTTCAATCATCACAGTTCCTAATGTTTATAAAAAAACGCGGAGCTCTAGGATCAGGATCGTGGATTTACTACTTTTATGGATGTTCCGGATCTTCCGAAGGACGGTCCCATGGCCATCTGGGTCCATGACCCAAATTCATTCTTATATCACAGATCCTAATGTTAAAAAAAAACACGGAGCTCTAGGATCAGTTTCATGGATTGTCCACTTTTACGGATGTTCCGGATCTTCCGGAGGATGGTCCCATGGCCATCCAGGTACATGTTTATGTCACGACCCCAAATATTTGTTTATATCACAGTTCCTAATGTTTTCCAAAAAACCGCAGAGCTCTAGGATCAGGATCATGGATTGACCATTTTTACGGATGTTCCGGATTTTTCGAGGACCGTTCCGTTGTCTCCAGGATCCATATATAGGAACCATGGCTGTATTCTGGCTAATTGTGAACATTTGTGCCCATTAATCTAAATTACAGATCTTGCGCCACTTGCAAAGCCCTACAAACACACCTTTCAAAAAAACGTGTAACAACTCTTTTCGCTTTTTAAAAAAGCAGACGACTCTATTTTTGAGTTTTTTGCAATCAAAATCTGGAAACCCTAGGAATTCTAAAGGTACCATAATTTTTGAAATTAATTAAGAAATGGCTAAGTTGTGCCATTGCAAACTTGCCGTTACCAAGGTTGCAAAGACTCATTTCAGCTAAAACAATGTTTTTCTAAATTAGAAATAATTAGATGCCATGATCAAATTTTGAATTGGTAGGATACAAGAAGAGGTTGCAAAGAATGTGTTTGACATATTAAACCTGTTTATTTCACTTCATGAGAGTCACAATCAGCGATTTTTCACAAACTCACTCACTCACTCACTCACTCACTCACTCACTCAGCGATCAGCAAATCGCTGATTGTGACTCATAGAAAGCAACATTTACAGGTTTTATGTTTCCAACGCATACTTTGTAACCTCTTCTTGTAAGTTACAAGTAAAACATGCCATCATACCATCTTTTGGTTTTCTTATTCCGAAAAACATTATTTTAGCTGAAATGAGTCTTTACAACCTTGGCCGTTACACGTTTTTCGGAGGCTTCGTAGTCGGCGTAAAGTTTTTTACCCACCGTATTCGGAGTGTTAAAAGATCTTCTTTTTTAAAAAATCTAAAAATAAATTTTTTATTTGCTACAAGCTACGAATTGCTAAAATGCACTGTAGGAAGTGATGTTATGTTTTGCTAATTGATTGAAATATGATTCTTTTCATAGGTTTTGGGGAAAAATACCATTCCACGAGATGTTTCTGATGAACTGATGTTTCAATTAATTAATGAACTTTTACAGTTACCTACCCGCTTAAGAAATTAACAACAATATTATCTGTTATGTCAGGCAAAATGGCTGCTGTCATCGCGTAAAATGAACTATACTGCCGCTCTTCGCATGTCCGTCCGTACGCTAATGAATATCTAATTCTGATCTCATACCAAAATTTGGTATTGACCAGCATGAATAAGAGTTAAAATACCAAAGATTAATACCAAAAAATTACATGGAAAATACTTTGCAAATACCAAAAATTGATATTTGGATACCGAAAGAATACCTGGGTGGTATAGTTTTGGTATTGCATTATTATAATTTGGTATTGGAATAGTATTGAGGAAACATATTTTTGGTATTATTTTTTGGTATTTTACCTCTTATGTCAGGCTCATCCATACCAATTTAAGGTATCGAGATGATCGGGAACGAATATCTCGATACCTTAAGGGGAGGTTCTCATTAAAAATAAAAAATAAATCGTTTTTTTTTTTGTTATTGCAAAAGTAGAGGGTGGGTGGGCCAGTAGTGGAGGTACTAAGCCAATTTATTAATTAAACAATAAATAAACGATGTACACACAATTGTTATACGTCAATCTATAGCTTTCAACCTCTATTTTGATAGAAAAATATTATACTGTAATAAAATTGCATGCAATTTTTTGAAAACTCATCCTCCATTAATAGGAACACCGTTCCAGTAGTTGTGGTAGTTGCTAACTTTGGTTCCTATAATAGTGGAATGCGTTGGTTTCTTATGAGTTCCACTATTATAGGAACACTACCGCAACTAAAGGTGCAACGGAGTGAAAATCTTAAGGAAAATTAATGATTTTCCGTAATTTTTGGGTTATTTTTATGTTCGAAATATGCAAATTTGCTTTATTTTAGAACAGCTACCGATGAAAAATAATCTTATCCGAGTCCTCTTCACTATTCCGGCACAACCTCCATACCGCAACTATAGGTACACCACTATTACTGGAACACCTACCCTAAGTGTCTACTATATTGTGTTAAAAGGGTTTATCTATCCACGCACAAGAAAAGTTTCTATAGACCATTGTTCGAAGCGGCGTCCCGGCCGCCATGGGACGTTCTCGGCTCGAGACGCTAGGGTGTTCATTTTTAAAGTAGTTAGCGGTTTGCTACCTCGATATTTGTGTTGTGTGATCGAATTGAAAGAGGAAGTGATTTATAATACACTGGAGTCGCTTTTTACGCGGTTTTTTTACACGGTTTTTTTACGCGGTTTTTTTTACGCGGATTACGGAATTTACATGGTGTTTTTTACGCGGATTTCGGAATTTACGCGGTTTTTTTACGCGGATTTTGGTTTTTTTTTACGCGGATTTTAGAATTTACGCGGTTTATCGTTATACACTAGAGTCGCTTTTTACGCGGTTTTTTTTCACACGGTCTTTTTTTACGCGGTTTTTTTTACGTGGTTTTTTTTACGCGGATTTCGGAATTTACGCGGTTTTTTTTTACGCGGATTCCGAAATTTACGCGGTTTTTTATTACGCGGTTTTTTTTACGCGGGACGTATCACCCGCGTAAAAAGCGACTCCAGTGTACTAGAAACGTGGATGAAATAAGAACACTTGACTTGTGCTCCACAAAATTCATTGTATTATAAAGGAATAAATATTTTCAATTCGAGGCCTAGACATATCAAACGTTTAGCAACACTAGCAGAATTTAAGAATCATTGCATTTCACACGTTAAAATTGTGTTTTGATCCACTTATCCAGTGATTTTTTATGACTTGACAAATTAGGTATCTTGACGAAATTATCTCTAAGGGATTATTTTGTATATGACAGCTGTACGACTTTTTTTTTTTAATTATTGTAGCACTGCAAAAACTATTTTATTCACCCCGATGGTAACGATGGATTTTTAATGTGTGATTTAATATTTACAGTTAAAAAATGTTCTTGAGTAGTCTACAAAGGTTTGCGCGCGCGTATTGCAAATATAGAAGACTGAATTTAACATTTGATAAACAAAATTGCAACTTATTTGGAAGATACCTTGAGTTAGTAGTAAGTTTTCTGGCAAATGTCGGGAGTTCATGAGCATTCCTGACATAGCTGAAAATTATGATAGCATCAGATTACGGGGTTGCTAGTGTATAGGATGCTTTGTTGATTGTTCATGAACTCTTGATCGCTTGTAATACTTATGAATATTTTATCGCTGTGAAGCAACTGTAAACTCTAGAGGGAATTTATATCTGTAACTGTAACCAGTTCGATTTTTTTGCAAACCTGGTTAAATTGTCATATTTAATTATCTTATAGATAAATCGTCCAGCTCACACCTTTGTAGGCCTAAGAGGTGGGACCATCCATATGTTGATATCAGGTCTATTAGATATTCATAATTTATTTTCTTCTGCTCGGGTAAGAACGAACTGAATCAATTGCATGATGTGCGTAGTAGAAACAATTGGAAATGTGATTTTCACCTTTAGAATTGATAAAACGATCCATGAAATATTGAAAAACGTTCTTTAAAAAACATCCAAATGATCCATAAAACACCGCAAGAAATCTGTTAAAAAGTGTGAGTGATCGATAAAAAATATCAATATGCTCCATAATTTATGTAAAATTTAGCAATGTACCGCTAAATTTCTAAAGAATGAGCATTGAAATTGCGCGAATTACCCTTAAACATATTACAAATGATTCAAACCTTGGAAAATTGCCCCATTACTGCGTAGCTACTCTGATTTACTGTTCTGCCCGTGTTTTTTGTCAAAAAAGCAGAGGGATGGGCGAGCATCTAGAATAAGCATCTAGAAGAAGCTTCTAAAAAATATTCCCTAGGATGCTTCTTAACACTCCGAACACGATGCAACCGTTAAAATGTGTAACGGCAAATTGATAATGTTTGAAAAATGATTACTCAGCAATTTATCAATAGATTTTAAACCTATCCATACCGAATAAAACTTTAAAGTATTGAGTTTCAAGTAGCGCCATAGATTTGAAGTTCATCAATAAATAGCTGAGCAATGATTTTTCAAACATTACAATTTTGCCGTTACACATTTGACCAGAAGCATCATGTTCAGAGTGTTAAGAAGATTATTATTTAATTTTTATGGAAGCTAGTTCTAGACGCTTACCCGTCGCTTCACACTTCCAACTCAAAAAACACGGGTATGTCAGTAAATCCAAGTAGCTACGTAGTAATGGAATATCTTTTAAAGGTAGAAGGAACAAAATCAAAAAGTGAGTGTCCAAAACATGAACAGTATATGTCTAATTCATGGATTATGCCTATATTTTTAAGAGCGCAAACATGATTTTCTATGGATCACTTTCATTAGTTTAAGGTTGTTTGCTGAATGTTTTATGGATCATTTGCAATATGTGTATGGGTAATTCTTACAATTTCGCTCATTCATTAGATATTTAGTGGTACATTTTTACAATTGTGTTGCTAAATTTTACTGAAAATATGGATCATATTGATATTTTCTATGGATCATTCACACATTTTAAGGGATTTTCACTGGGGTCTTATGCATTATTTGGGTGTTTTTTAATGAGCGTTTTTAAATTTGTTATGGATTATTTATTGGTTTTTATATTCAAAAGTATTTTTACCATTTTCTCCATCGGAAATACAGACACAATACAAAACTGTCGTATGCAAAGCTTACAACGAATAATTTTAATTCGACACTTTAAAAATAAATTAAAATGTTCGAATATCCCTCTCTTTTTGATCGACCGTTTTCCAAAAAAAAAACAATATCTATTATAATTCCCACGAAAAAAAATCAATATGTTGTCACATGAGTTGTGAGGCAAAATATGCGATGAAGATTAAAAATCACCCCCGTGTCCACGCATTATTTACTATATAAAAAGAGGGTGGGGCCAGACAAGGAGTACCCCCAATTGTAAGAATCACTTACCGCAATGATGTAAAAAAAATACATTTAAATCAGCCATGACATCTCTTAAATACAACAATTTAAAACAAAAATTTTGTTCTGCGCTTTAACGGGTTAATATAGGAGCTCGAAGTTTTAATATTTGAAATAATCTAAATTGACAGCTTGTTGCAATTTTTATAACTCTTTTGAAACTGAAACCTATAAATCATTAGTGTAAATTAAGTTAAGTTTTCTTTATTAGGAAGGCTTTCAGCCTGAAGCTGGTTCGCCTCCGTAGTGTAAATTAGTGTAAATATGTAAAAAATGATTAAGTGTAAAAAAGCATAAAGAAGAATATCCACCAAAGTCCTTATAAATGGAGAATTCAACGCTTGTTGTTTTTTTTTGCGATTCTCATGCTAATTTCTTGCATACATATATGGCAAGCATACTCTACGCCCAGGGAAATCAAGAAATAAGCTAAATTTCATCAAGACTGAAAATCGAGCCATGCTTGACTAAGCAAAGTGAGGGCGAAATATTATTTATAAAATAATATTCATTTTGTTTTGTTTTTTCTAATACTTATGAAATAATTGCCATAAAAAATTAAAAACTTAGATTGAACAATCATTAAACTTTCCATACTTAAATACTATTCAGAATTTGGTGCTTGTATCGAATTATGCCCTCGGCAATCTATAGAATGCTTGTTCCGTAGAAAATAGGATTTAGGATAACAGCATTTGATTGACGTTAATAATATAATTTCGATTATGATATGATTTTCAATATTTACAAGCATATCATTGTCTGATTTGTATTAAATGTACACCAACTGTTCGATTTTTGTCAGCTTTGTTTTCACTCGTTTCTGCTTTTGGGATATTAAGTATTGATAAAGTGCTCACAATCTGCTAGCTATCCTGTTGATCATCTACTTTTTAACTCAATAATCATGAACGGTTTATTTTTAACCTCGTTTTATCGTCATCGTCCCTGACAACAATGAATTCCATGAATCCCATGACGACCGCCGTTTGCGCCCTGCCCCTTCTGGAACATCATCCACAGGAACTAAAAGAGGCCTGCAAGGTATGCTAGCTTATTCGATTATGTGGTGCTAAAGCGAGAGAAATTATGAATCTTTAATTTATTTCCGCTCTGTTCGCTGTTGCTGGCCAATCCATCACATCCAAAAATATAGTCGTTCGAAAAGTCACTGGTGCAAAACATGTTCTATGGGCTGTCTCCATCGCTTGAATCCGCACTGAAATCAATTCCCCGATGGAGACTGGTTCAGGCCGCTTTGCCTCACGTCATGCACTGTGCCGGTGCGCTCATGCATAATCGGTAATAATTGAGTGCAAACCTTTCGAAACTGTTATCAGAATGTTTGACAATATTTATACTGTTTCAGAGTTAAGGACTTACAACCGCTAGGAGCAGCCGAAACGAAAATCCTTTATACGCTTCATTGGATTTTACTATTCGCAGCCGAGGAATGTGCCGACGACGATTTGGAAGCAAACAAGGAGGTCAAAAGCAAACAAAGCTATCTATTCTCTATCCCAACTATTTCGGTAAGAATTATTCAGTGCCAGAATTCCACGTTTGGCCACGAAACAATTGGACGCGATCCTTTGGAATTCTTTAACTTGTCAATTATAAATTCCTATAAATTTTACGGAAATTAGTTAGTAGCAGGTTTGAATACAGGCTTTGTGGTATTTTACAGCTATTCATCTATCTGTTTGCACCTATCGCTCATATGTTGAAGGAATCAGACTTTCAGAACATTCGCCTTGAAAATGGTTTGAAAATGTGGCAAGGAATGTGGGAATATCGTGCTCCAAATGCACCATGTTTTACAGCGCCCGTAAAACCCAAGGCTCGAAATTTCCTAAACTCCGTGAGCACAACACCGTCGGTGGAAGTATTTTCCCCAAGTAAAAACCATCTGCAATCCATTTACCAGACCAAAAGGATGTAATACATATAAACTATTTAACAGAGAAACCCGAAACTATGCACCATGGCATCGACTCTCCTCCCAGCATCTCGTTTTCGGAAACTCTGAAGCACGATGACGAGATGTCGTATATTTCGTCACCGAAGGATTCCGTGTTTCCCGAAACGATCCCCGAGGAAGCATCCAGTGTAGAGGAGGAGCGGGTTGTAATTTTCCAACTACCCGTTGGTGGCAATTTAGCAGACTCTTCATTCTACACCGCCGATGCTAGCCTTTTGCATCAATCTACCAGCCGAAAGGGAAGCAAACAGATTCCCATGGGTGGAAGAGAACGACCAGATAAAATAGCGACCAAATTCGACTTTGACCGGATTGATACCTACAGTGTAAGTATCGAATAATTTGAAGCGCTTGAGACGTGCTGTGCAGTGACCAGGGTTGTTAATCATTAACGTCTTCAATGCGAATTCGCATTGAAGACGTTAACGGACGCTAGTCATTAGTAACCCTGATAGGGACACACGATGCTATTTGCAACAAGCGACCATGTTTCCTCTTTCCTACAACTGTAATAAATCTAAAAAAAAACTTTCTGTACAAAGCCAGATACCGATCATCTTCAAATAAACACAGGTTCCATTTATTTTTTATTTTTTTTTTTTAGGGATTTTTGGCCTTAGGCTAGTTCATCTCTTAACAGGTTCCATTGTATTGGAACTAAAGGCACCTTAAGGGTTAATTTATATATATAAAAATGAATTTCTGTCTGTCTGTCGGTCTGTCTGTCTGTCTGTCTGTCTGTCTGTCTGTCTGACCCTTATAGACTCGGAAACTACTGAACCGATTGGCGTGAAAATTTGTATACAGGGGTTTTTGGGGCCGTGGAAGGTTCTTATGATGGTTCGAGACCCCTCCCCCTTCTGTAAGGGGGGGGCTCCCATACAAATGAATCAGAAATTTCTGCATAACTCGAGAACTAATCAAGCAAATGGAACCAAATTAGGCATGTGGGGGCGAGTGTGGGGGTATAAGGAGATAATCATAGGGGGTAGCCCCTTAGATAATAGAGGGGGGGGGGGCTACGTACAATATAGCATGCTTTTTTTTAAATAGGCGCATAAACTCAAGCTAATATTGAATCCCGAGCAAGACCGGGCACACTCAGCTAGTATGATATATAATTGAATTTGTACTTTTGACAATATAATCTCATTAAACTAGCATCAGTCAAATGTTGCACTACTACTTAAATTCAAGTGTCAGTACATTATAGGTATATCATTGACGAACTGAGGTAGAGATAGCATCTTCAAAGTCCCGGATTAAAACTTCTTACAGGTATCAACATAGATGTTAGGATGATTTTATTCATAATGCCAGATTTTTTTTCTCGTGACCTAACACCACTGCGACCAGTAATTTGATCTATTGTAGTATATCCCATGTCCTTAGTTTAGTGCATGTCGTATTACTCCATCACTATTGAGAAATGATGAACTATTCGATTTTTTTACAGTTGTCATTCTCGCATTTATCGCAAGGATCCGACTCTAATTGAAAGGTCCCGCTATGTATACCCTTCGGAGTGTTGAAACACCCTCCAAAGGCGCACCCCTTTTTCAGTCAAAATTGGATTCCTTAGCAATAAAATTAAGGAATGACATTGATAAGGACCATGCATCAGAACCCTAATCTTAACCACTTCAAACTACACAGCAAAAAAATAATTTTGATATCCCATCAAAGTGGATGCACTACAATCATGTCGAAAATTTCATGTAATTTTTATGACCACATAAATAAACAAATGCAGTAAAAGCAGCGTAATGTCAGTTCATGCATTGTATTAATGATAATTTTGTCCTTTTTAGCAAGTAATATTACACCATATTTTCGACATGATTGTAGTGCATCCACTTTGACGTGATATCAAAATTATTTTTTGCTGTGTAGGGAACAACAAATAGAAGATTAGCAATCACATAGGTAGATGAAGAACTCATTTTTTCCTTGTTTCAAGATCATCCTCGGTGGACAATGCCGAGTCTTGTCACTAGCCACAAGGCATAAACAGTAACAAGCACTAAAAGGTGTTCCTTGGATTACTGAAAAATCCTGTTCCCCTAGTTTGAAGTAGTCAGGACTAGGAATCGGTGGTAGATCTTACATCCCGTAACGTACCACGAAAAGGTGATCTACCCACGTTACGAGGCCAGACATTAGAAACAATAGTTTTCAATCACAGACACAAACATGTTTTGTATTTCCGAACCGTTGAAAGATATTATCGCAAATAGCATTGTGATCGAATCAAATAAAAAAAATGGATTTTTTAAAACGTTATTTAATTTATTTTTGAAAATATAGAGGGGAGGAGACGATTCTAAACCTAAAACAAGCTCATCGACTGAAAGAGAATCACTGGACACGGATCCCAAATCACCCCAGTGTGCCAAAGGTGACATTGCAGCTGCTACATTTCTCGATGTTGCAGTACTGCGATGCTTGTTCATATCACACTGGCAGGAAGATGGGGTGTACTGGAGTTTACACTATCTGAATAACAGGTTAATAATATGATGGTTTTCATAAATAAAATACACCTTTGATTTCATTTTTCAAAGACTACGAGATATCAGCGAAGAAACATCGATACCTCCTTTGCAGCCAAGACGACGTTCAAACTCACTGCCGATCCCACAGATAGAAATTTCACTGTACCAAGGGCCAACCAGTAGCAACCGCGATAGCCCCAGCATGGGATCGATCAACAAAGATTACATAGAGGTACCAGAACCACCGATCAGTTCACTGCTGATCGAGTCACCCTATCATGACACAAAGCCGTCCAATGACGAACAAAGTACACCAACTGCCGAACGAAAAGGTAGCGAGAAAAAACGACGCGTAAAAATGGCCGACTTGAGAACACTTATTGAAACCCGCATTCTATCAAAATCCGACCGAGGTCTCGAAAAAATTGGACTAGATGTTGGCAATGGAAAACGACTGCAACATTTGGTAAGGGAAAGGGATGATCATCAATGCTTTTGAAAGACTATTACAATAAATCTTCGTACAGGATTCTCATCGTAGCTTGGATACAGGTGAAAGGCACCTATCCCGTTCATCGTCCATGATTTCCCGCTCTCCATCAACGAATCTCGTTAAAGGAAAAAGCATGCCAAGCCTTAGGTAAGCTTCATATCCGCATTAACTGTATTCCTGCTGTACATTAGAGTCAATTAATACTTACACGCCTTACGCGTTATTTTTTCACTATTGTATCTTTTTCAACTGTAAACTACACATTCTATCCATATCAATTCTCACGGTTTCAACTCAACTATATCTATAAAATATCTTTGATATGATACAAATCTACCAGCTGTCTTCTAGATAGCGGGTAAGTTTCTGCAGTTTCCCCTTACCTCAGTTCCCTTCTTGCACCATTTGTCATCAGCCCCCACCACGCTAATAAAAACTGTCCTTATCCTTTCAATTGAAAACAAATTGATGGATTTACCCTATAATTCGAACTATTCATAACACCCCAAATGAACTCCAATGTATGCCAAAACAATATCATTCCAATCCTTTCTGTACTACCCCATGCTAGCAATCAATTTCAATGATCCATATGTTGAAAGATTCCACAGGTATGTTGAACCACCCAAGGTTATAAGAAATCCACAGCCACCGACCAATCAACGTCCAGTGCAACCACCGTCACGGTATCCAATCATCACAGTCACTGAGCATACTCCAACTCCATCACCCGATTATCTCAAACGTCAGGTTAGTATAGCACTCATGGTAATCAAGCATTAAGCGTTACATTTGAAAAAAAATAATTCGATAAAAGTCCAACAGCTGAACGTTTGGTAAAATTTAGACCCTCAGTTTTAAACCTAACATACTCAAGAATATCATCGTAAAGCTTTCAGCCTTATTAAAATATCCTTGATGGAGTATGTATGGTTTAAAATCTATAAAACAAATAAATCACTTAACTTTACCGCACTGCTCACTGGTGAAAGTTCAGTAAATGTAACCAAATTTGGTAATATTTTCTAATGCTATGTTCAGACTGGGTTATAAGGCTTTTTTGATGACATTTTTCATGTCAATAATTTTTATACTGTATAGACTCGAAATCCGGACACTTAGTCCATAAATCCAGAAACTTCAAAATAATGATTTTCACTGCCTACCATGTTCAAAATTTTATCAAAGTTTTTAAGTATCGTTCTGAATCAACATACATATTTATGATGTAGCAAAGTAGACGTTAGACTCTGGTAATATGTTGTAACTCAGCAGTTTGAACAAGGCATTGAATCGATTGTTTGAACAATACCGGTATTAGATAAGTTTAATGACTGCACGTTAGTTTTATAACTTCTAACAAACACAGTAGAATAATATTTTTTTGTTTTTATTACAACATTTTGAAAACAACACAAGACACTTTGCACTTCCATCGTTGATTTCACGTAAACGACAAGTCATTCATATTTTAAAGATCAATAACGGCACCAGCCAAATCCTTGCAATCAGGTGGGAGTGACCTTTGTTGTTTTGAGGACCGTGTTTAACTCTGCGTCTCTACATAGGTTACAGGAGAGGAGATTTTGTTAGGAGGTTGGGTGCGTTGGATCAGGATTCACCTTGATTAGTAATATGATCATTGTTTTGATATAATGTATTATTTTCGAAATTGACTTGAACGTGAACCTATCAACTCAGTCATGTATTTGGTAAACCCACGGTCTTCTTCTCAGTAAGCAAAAACGGTTGGACTAGAGAACCGAGGTTCTTCCATTTCAACAAACCATTACCAACGACGATTGTTCATCCCCAGTGACATGATGACGTTAATCACATGGAATGTCCCGCATTAAGCATAAGTCGTATGTTACCTTGAAAACCATTTTTATTCGCAGTGTCGACCCACTTCTATCTCACTAGCGATTGTGCGACGACTGCCGCACAAAATCAAATTATCACAATGATGACAAAGAAAACCACGGAAGGTTCAATCATGATTTACAATCAGGATCGAGTTTTACGGCACATCTTTTAAGCGATCTTCTTCGCATTTCAAGCTTATGGGTATTCGCTTATTGCGTGCTCTCAAATTAGTGTTCTAGATGCACTTCCACAGTTATTAATTGAGAGCTTTCGATATCTGTACCATTTTTGCATTAGTATAATTGTGTGGCAAGCACACACAGCAAAAAATAAATTTAAATATTACATCCAATTTGTTTATTTGTGTGACTATAAAAATTACATGAGATTTTCGACACGATTGAAGTGCATCCACTTTGATGTGATATTAAAAATATTTTTTTGCTGTGCAATCATACTCTTATGTCCAGGGAAGTCGAGAAATTTTCCAGCCCGAAAAATTCCTAGGCCGAACCGGGAATCGAACCCAGCCAGCATGGTCTTGCATTGTAGCTGCGCCTTAACCGACTTAGCTAAGGGAGGCCCCGCAACATCATGTAGGCCTCAAATGTTCACATATGATTATGGGTGACACGTCATCATCATATGGAACTTCAATAACTTTGGAGTTTCTTATCTTATCGATTTGGTGTGATTAGATGAATTATTCACCAATATGAGATAAAGGAATTCTTTTTTGAATAATCCATCTGAACATACCAGCGATAAGATAAGAAACTTTGAAATTATTTCAGTTTAGAATCTGATTTCCATTGGTACAGCGACAGTGTGGACAGAAAAAGCTATGTTTTGCATTTAAATAAAACATAAATATTTTAACAGTTATAACTTTGTTTAGAGACATTCTAACACCGTACTTCATTTGGCAAAGTTGTTAGGACTGTATTTGTACATGGTTTGTTGCATGGGATGGAAATTCAAAAAAGTAGGTTTTCCCATACAAATTTCAAACGCAATGCGGAAAGCCGGGCTACAACCGATCGTCTCCAAATTTTGCACAATTGTTTGGGGCTCCAAATGAAACCAAAAAAGGGTTGCTTGATGAGGCCAAGTAAGTGATGTTCCATATAACGGTTACCCACTAAATTGTGCACGTTGGTATATGGACAGTAGACTGATGCAAAATTTGAAATTTTCGCTCCACTGTGCTCAACTGGTTTAAAATCAGGTCCTGATTAGCCTTCCAAAATTTAATCTCATTTGGTAAGAAACTGACTTGGCACAAACTATTCGAAGTTTGTATGGAAATTACTATGGGAAAACCAAACTTTTTGTTCATTGTACCCATTACCCATTTTCCATATTGCTTTTTCGAAAATTTCTATAACTATTCTTACGGGAAATTTTCTAAGCTACAACTTTGCCGAATATTGTTTTTCAGCAATGTCAAATTAAATTGTTATTAATTGTTTAAGAGATATTACACAAGATATGAACTTTTCCCATAGTTATTCCCATATAAACTTGAAATGGTTTGTGCCAAATCAGTTTCTTACTATAGAAGTTCAAATTTTGGGAGGCTAAGCAGGACCCAATTTGGAACCGTTTAAGCACTGTGAAGCGAAAATTTCAAATTTTGCATCAGCCTAATGGATAGCTCTTTGATGATTTTGTCCTACTACACATTTATTTCAGAACCCCTCATAAAATATGTTCCGCTTCTGGTTGAGAAAATGAAGCATGGGTAGAAGTTCCTCCTCCACGCCCATATACATTTACTCCTCATACACCTATGTACACGTCAAGACTCAGCTCTGCAGGAAATATCTCCTGGAAAGTTTTTTGGCTTTTATGTCCTAATTGATTCTCTATAACTTTTTCAAACACAATTTGAATAAAATCATCGGTGCTGTCGTGCTTCAAAGAAATGTTTAAAGCCACAATTTTACTAAAGGTTGTTTTAATAAAAAATGGCAAAAAGTGGAATTAAATTGATGACAATCTCAATACCTAATTTCGTTCAAACAATGATTCAGCCATTATTTATTTATACGAATGGTTTATGCCCCTTGGACTCCATTCCAAGCACTGGTTTTTTTTTTTGTTTTTTTTTTTTTTTTTTTGTAAAGAAAATTAACCGAGAACGCATCCAAATTATTCTCCAAGATGTAATGCATCATCTTTACCATGAAACAAATAAGCGTGCAACCATACTAAGCTTGGAATCCCGGGGGCTTAAACTTTTCGTCGTACTTTTTGATATTTGATATTCAACTGAAGTTCTACTCTCAGGGATCCATTGACTCTCAACTTGACGCATTGAGTATCGGAGGCAGCACAGGAGTATTCAAGAGTCAAATGTTGAGATCTCAGACGGATTCACATATAGGTAAACATATGTCAGATGTCTTCATGTAATGAAAGATGAACCGAAGAACAACATATTTCTCATCAGGTTACAATAGTGGAGCTGATGAAACCGAAGCACCAGGGTCGAGCTTCTACATTACCAAGGAAGGAGGAATCGATTACGAAATAGTCCTCCTAGCAGTGCAGTGTGTATTCAAGCGTGATTCAAACATTTGCACTTTAAGAGTGCTTGAAACAGGTTTGAATATATGTGAACTTTTGCTTGATCTGGGTGTATTGAAGCTAAGTGAACATGCCCACACGCTGGCAATGGGAATAGTGAAGCGAGCTCTTTTGCATCTAGGTTGTCCCCATGGTTGCAATGATGGTAAGTATGAAGCATTCCACTACCGACAATCGCATGAATAAGAAACATATTTCAACCTATAGGCAGCCGCGTGCCACCTGCTGAGGTGCTTCGAACCACTTGTCATTCTATTCTTTCGCGACTGTTACGCCAAGCCTCTAAACTGTCCAAAGCTTATCTCCGTAATATGATAAGATCGACACAACTGCACGAGCTCATCGAATTCTTCCATGCCTTCGTAGGGTTCTGTGTGGATCCTAGCTCATTGCTGTCACCACTCAGTAAGTATTTTTCTAGCCAATAGTATTTTTAACGAAACCGTCGGAGTCACAAACTGTTCAGGGTCCATATTGGTTCATCACCCGAGTTTTGCAACCATTCGTTTTCAAAAGAGTTGTGTTGTTATATGAAAACCGAATGTGAAAAAAATAATTTGTAATCCAGCTTCTGTCTTTCACCAAAATTAGTTGACTTGTCGAGGCTGAGTTCAGTTTTCTTTCGTTGTATACAGCAGCATGATTCGCTTGTAGAGGTCAACGTACACTCGTTCTATTCTAGGGTATGGAAAGCAACAAACACGTGAACTTCTTTGCTCGTATTTGTATTTCGTTGTTGATTATTTTTCTTCAAGTTGAACTCTAACCATGGAACGAAATTTTATTAGTATGATTATCCTTTTCCTTTTTCCCCCATTGCGTTCGTCAATGTGCTAATTTACCCCGTAAATCCAAAACCATTCCATTGAGGAAAATTTATCGTGCACGGTGAAAAGGAGAATGCTTTTTCTCTACTGATTGATGTGTAATTACATTATCGGTTTCCCTTAACTCATGTCCAATTGGAAAATCAGTCATTATGAAGGTTTGCAGTTGGGACTGTCCATAAACCATTGTGACAATTTTTGAATAAATTTACCCTGCCTTTAATATTTGTGGGGACTATTTTTACATCACTATATGTCATCGAAGAATTGTGTGGAGCCTTTTTCCTACTTTTATGCCCAAATTGTTCACGTGGTTGATGGATAGTCCTTTTATTTCAAATACAATATCCGGATTTGCATAATTCATAAATCATTAGTCAGACGACTGCGTCTTTCAAAATCGAATGTTGGAAGTGAACTGAAGCTAGATTAAATAAGAAAATGCCACGCACACACACTGGCTCAATTAGGCTGCAATATTTCGGTACTTGTGTTCATCGATGTTCATTAATCGTAGATAGTAAGCATTAAACTGTTTGTCTGTGTAAGCGAATCTATCTTTTCAATTAGTAGCAACTCTTTTCCTCTACATCAAAATATGACCAAAATAATTGTATTGAAACGTAAATTGTATTGATTTGGACCATTAAGGAGCATGTATTAACAATCTGAATAGCATTTCAGGATCGAAATGACTTTCATTACACCTCATTTTCTTAATTTAAATAAAATCATAAATGCTGCAATTAAGAAACAATTATCCTTTACGATACCACTGCCTACGGAACACGCAAGGCGGATGTCACAACATTTGTCAAAAACCATAGATTTACAAACATCAGTCCGTATGTGATCGATTGAAACCTTGATTTAGCCTTGATTAGGGTGGTACCGTAAACTTATTTGCTCTTAGTCTAAAATCGAAGTGCCCATTTTCCATTGAAAAGAAATTGTTTAAACTATATGTTAAAATTAATTATTTCCTTTTATTGAGTAAATCAGCTATCATATTTATAAATAAATTTCAGTTGCCACTCTATGTACCATCATGTAATTGTGATTTCTAGAAGAAGTAAAATAAAGAATATAATATCATTGTTGCGAACAATTAAAAATTAAACCAAATAAACTTAATAAGGCTGTCCACGTTGCCAAGTATCCAGTTGTAAAGGGTGTCCCGATAGAAATGGGTTTCTGAAAATTATTCACCAAAATCCAAAAATTCAATATTTTTGAAACATTTTGGAAGTGAAGAAAATCATAATTGGTAAATTTTGTATACCCTCAAATATTTCCTACGCGCGATATTCTTACCGTGTAAAAAACGTGTAAAAAGACCACGTATTTGAAAAACCGTCATAAACAACCGTGTTATTTAAAAAATCATCGCAAAAAACAATCATGATTTTTCCAAAATCTTCGTAAACGAAAATATGACATTTATTGCCCGCCATCTGCAAGGTATTGACTTCCTGATCAACTTTACCGAGGACAGTAACCTTCTAAATGGCTCACCAAATATGTCCGCTCAACTTAGCCGTAGTGCTGAAATTTGTTTTTTTTTTTGACTAAACCCTTTCCACAGAAAATAATTGTTCGGCTCCTGACCGCGTTATTTCAAAAATCTTCGTAAAAAAAAACTACGTTGTTTCGAAACTCATCGTAAGAAAACCGTGCAAAACAAAAACGTTTAAAAAAAAACTTCGGTGTAATTTATTTCATTGTACCTCGATTTTACCTAAAATCCATGTCCAAGGAATCAAAAATGTCTTTGTAATGACAAACTGACAAACGATATACGAGCCAAATAACTAACCAGGTGATCAGTAACGACAAGCAACAATGATAACATTGATTGAAAGATTGTTTGCAACAAATGCGTTTGATGACATAACTTGATCGGAACGGTGGAATGACATAATCACAATTTCCTCACTGAGTTACATGTATCAAACATGTATTGCAATATGAACACTTTTAAACAATTTTATCTTTTTCCTTCCACCATTGCTCCGATCAAGCTATGTCGCAGAGAGAGTTTGTCATGGAAATCGTCGCAAGCGTTTTGTCTATATTGTGTCATGCTCTCAGTGTTTTGATACCCAAGAGCGAAAGATGGACAGAGAAAACAAAACGCAATTCGGCAACAGGGTTTTATATGCCAAATATCTTGCAATCCTTGCCATGAGGTAGAGTTTAACATGAATTTTCGTTTCAAATCGATGTGCGTGTATAGTAAAAATGGACCATTTCATTCGAACAGTTTATAATGACGGTTCCTACCACTATAACTTCATCATGGAAAATTACTTTGTTTTTTTTTTCTAGAACCTCGATAAAATAAGATCTTATTTATGTTCTCCCTAACAATTAAGAAAATTATTGTACCATTTTCTCAAAAATTTCTTTTACCAATCTTACAATTTTATGCCAATTTTGCAACGCTTGTCCCCAGCCCAAATGAAAATTCAACAAATGTATAATATTAAATTTCAAAATTAATATCTGTATTTGGTATATCTAACTAGATACTCAAAATACACTTATTTCCACCATACCCTAGCAGGAGAAAATAACTAATTTTGATCTGATACCAAAATTTGATATTGATCAGCATGACATAAGAGGTTAAATACTAAAGAATAATACCAAAAAATTGCATGCAAAATACTTTGTAAATAACAAAAAAAAATATATTTGGACACCAAATAAATACCTTTGTGGTATTGTTTGGTATTCCATTATCATTATTTTGTATTGGAATGGTACTGTGGGAACATTTTTTTGGTATTTTACCTCTTATGTCAGGCTCATCCATACCAATGAAAGGTATCAAGATATTCGTTCATGCTCGAGTAAACAACATCAATCTCCGTAAAGTACCAATTTTACCCCATTAATTGAATTGATCTATTCGATTACAATGCTCCCTTATTTGATCTAGTCTGAATTAAAAGTCCTTTGAATATTTTTAGCAAGAATGTTCATTTGGCTCTGATTTTGACAGTTCATTTGCTCATTATTCCATCCGCTAATCTCTTCCCTTGAGTGTGTCTAAATCTTAACTAGTGTTTGACAATTCCTTGGTAGTTTTCGAAGAACCTGCTTTGTAATGGCGAAATATGTTTTCGATTGATTTCAATTTTGGAGTGTTTGAATTCAATCCTTCGTCGTTCAACGTTCAGTACAAAATACATATAGTTCTTCTCATAACACTCCAGTACGACTTCTACGTAGTGACAGAACGCGAGATCCGGCAAAAACAGAGAAGGACCACCAGCGGTGGAATATTAGAAACGGCAAAAGTTGATCCTAAAGATACTCGTCCATATACCTGGGTTCCCGTTGTCACACAAAATTGTCAATAAATTCACCTACCAAAGATTTTCTAAACTAGCATCGAGTGTTGCTTCCAGATAGTTAAATTTACCGCGAGTAAAGACATAATGATGTCCCAAAAAGGCCTGAACATACTCATTATACCTTAAATACTTCTTTTCGAAATTAATTATGAAACTATCAGATATTATAATAATAATTTTTATATGTAAGATGCAGGAAGGTAAAGTTTGTGTATGATACATAAAACCAGAAAATTTTGCCTTCAGAGGGTCAATATTTATGTTAGCTAAGATCTCGGTAAAATTCCCATTTGTTAGCTGAATCTCGGCAAGTTGTTCACTGAGATCCAGCAAAATAAAATACCGAGCTGCTCGGTGGTGCCCATCTCGGCAAAAAAATCTAAGTGTGTAGGTCACTCAGCGCATGAGTAACCTATACTTTTATAAATTTATCCATACGAATGTGTAAAAAGCAACTCACTCTCTGAGTATGTTCGTTTCCAGTGTAGGTCACACATAGCCTGAGTAAATTTTTTAGAAGTATATTAATAGACCTCTCTTGATATTCTACATATTCGAAAAGCATTTCCTGGAAAATCGAGGATAATTTTCCTCAGCCTATGAGTGGCCTTGATTTTTGTGTAGTTGAGTGAGCGGTACTCAAATATGAGTTAGATTCAACGGTCGTATATAATTCAAAGGTTGACGTCTGAGACAAAGTTGTAGGCGGCTAGCCTTTTCAGAAAAAAAAATAAACAATTAAAAAATAATCGACTGTGGTCAAAATTTTTTAAAAAACTGTTATAAACTATATAAAGAGATAGAGAAGGATTAGTAATTTCCATTTAATTCTACTACCTTATTTGCTTATCCTTGACAAAAACACGTATTTCGTCTACAATGTGCAGACTTCTTCAGTGTCTTGTACTAATACTCGACACAAAGTTATACAGGTATTCCACTAAGACGTCCACATTCATCAGGATTCATTGTTAAAAACTTCAATAGCAAACAAAAATATTTAACTACATGTTTATGCTCTACGATTTATGTCGTTTTAACAGTTTTCATAGTGTGCAATATCAGAAAAATTTGCATTTTTGATAAGCTTTCAAATAAACATAGATTTGAAAATCTTAGAAATACAATTTTATTGCTATTGAAGTTTTTACCATTTTGTCATGTTTTGTCCAAAGTTGGTGATATTTTTACAGAGTGTATTTTTTTTCCTGAAAAGGCAATCCAGTTGTCTACAACTTTGTATCAGACTTCATTTTGATTAGATGCGCCGTTTTAGTCCTATTGAAATATATAATACGCCATTTTAAAAAAATATGCGCGGTTCAAAATTACCGAGCTCTAGCACTAATTTGCAAAGTTTTATGGAATTCTGAGAAGTAGAATCTGAAATTAGACGTGGACTAGCCCTGGTGTCAAAAGGGGAAAAGTCCCGCCTTTCGAATGGTGAAGGATTGAGAAATGCAATTTTTGTTTTGTTTTAACGTTATTCTAACAAAGACACCGTGAGCCATGCGTCAATCCTATGCTGATAGAATGCTAATGGGACGCTCATTCTGGTCCAACGCGAATTGGCTTCTCAAAAATATATCTCTCCTACACACGTATAATCAAATGCTTATAGCTACTACAAATCAATGTGATACTCCCCTTCTACAACTTCCTCCACCAACACTGTTATTGCTTGTAAAGTAGTTGCTTGCACGTATATGTGTTTCATCTATCACATTCAGACCATAAGAGACCATCTGCCATAAAAACGCTGACTCCTGACTTTGGCGGTATATCAGGCGGACAGGGTGGATACGCCACCAATTTTGGAAGTGGCCTCAGCGGAGGTGCCGAAAGTCAAGTGATTGCTGCCGTGTTCAAAACACTCGTCAGCCGCTTCGTTGATGCCCTGAAGGATCTAAAAGGACAGGAAAATATTGCTCTGTACTGCGACGTTCGCCAGTTGGTGACGTACGTAAAAGGAGCTCACGGAGGACCTTTCAGGCGCGTAGCTCTCAGTGGAATATTAGCAGTTACACCAAGACCGCACAAACAGGCCCCCAATATGCAGACTACGCGGGTTATAAGGTGAATACAGTTGATCAGTTGAGAGAAACCTGAGTGCCATTTGGATTATTTTTAGACACATTCCCGCCAACGACGTCCAAACCTATCAGCAGGACGAGAAAACTCAACGCAAGGCACTATTCAAGAAAAAAAGCACATCCTCAACGTGTGCAGTAAGTAAAACGGTTGTTGTTTCGGTGTTGGATGTTAAATAAATAATTCGCATAAATACGCAGTTCGTTCCACTATTGTTGCAGAGCTTACTGGAAACGGAGGGCCTAGAAGAGCACTGCCGTGCAAGTCAAAGCCCTCTGAGTAATTTTCGCCGCAAAGGGATGCCATCCAGACCCACGTTAACTCCACGACACAGTGAAAGAGCACTTCTTTCCGATTCAACATCCAGTTCAGAACGAAATTCGGTAGGACGAATTAGCGGTATCGTTCGGTGGTTTCGTGGGTCAAAAGACCGTGAATCCATCGATTTAGAATCCGGCGCAATGGGGGGCAGTGCTGAGATAACGACTTCATTCATGAGGAAGGGATCACTCACCTTTCAAGCGAGGACTCGCGCAACCGAAGGAATTGGAAAATCCATTCAGAGAGCCCGGAGGCGTGTGGAACGTAGACTCGGAAGGTTCGGTCTTGGTAAGGGGAAGAAGAAGATGGGAGGAACTGAAGACGTTTCAGGAGGCTGTAAGTGTTTTCGGTCAATTTTGTTGCATACTGATATTTAACAACTTGCTTTTTCCCATAGATTTTAGCCATCGACCATCAGTTGACATGGCCGAAGGGCCTCGGGAATCTGAGGTCGTAGTTTTGAAAGAAAGACGTCTGATACCCATAAATGCAGTTCGTGAAGGAATGGCAAGGTTTTCATTTTTATTAGAGACATGTGCTCCCGGGTCAATTCCCGACCCTCCACTGATTGCCGCCCTCCTAGATTTGCCTCAGGCTCCGATCGTTGCACGTGCTGCATTATTGATGGAATGTGCTCATTTTGTACATTTGTGTAACCGGGGCCAGTGGCCTAGCTGGATGAAACAAAATATCCCTTCGTTTAGACCATCTGGGCCAGCTCTTGGCAACAGAGCATCACTAGCAGCTGGTGCTCGACGCATCCATATTCTGCAGAGAGCTGCTGGGAAAATGTTTCATCAGGTAAGATTTGCTAGTACATAAGCGCTTTCCACACCAAACAGAATTATATTTTCTCAATTATCAACTTACAAATAATGCAAACGGAGTGCAGACATATCAGAACCATATTTTTTTTTAATGATTTTGTCCTGTGTTTTGTTATTATTTATTGACACATATTTCTAGCGTTCAGAATCATAAGAGCCTAATTGCGTTGATCAATTCTCTTCATCGATTTTCTCTTTTGTTAATAACTCGACTGGATTAACATTTATCGGAAAATTGTTTCACTAAACTATGCCAATACGAAAATAAAATCTATGAAAAGAATCGATCATCGCAGTTAAGCCCTTACGATGCTGAACGCTAGAGTTGTAATATCAAGTTGAATTGGACATTGTAAACCAAATAATAATTCAACATTACTAATGATAACCAAAACCATTTTAGTGGGGAGAAGCATTAGGATTTCGCTTGGATGATATGCTGAACAACGAAAAGAAAACCTATGATCAGGTTAATGCCAGCCTAGCAGATCCGGAAAAGCAAAAGCAATTATTGCAACAAGACGAAGAAGAAGATTTCCTGGATGAATGTAAATAATTTTCTATGGCTATTAAAAACCAGCGTAAGCCTAATATCATTCAATCTTTCAGTGAGTGTAAACCCTCACGGAAATGATTGTCCACCAGCGTTGAAGCTAGTGGCATGCATTTTGCTCCTGGAAATCACTGGATTTCTCCGAGAAACATACCAGACTTTGCCAAAAACTTCCAGACTTTCCACTAAGGAGAAGCAAGTTCCATGGGATAAAGTTTGTCGGTAAGATGATCCCATTGGACATAAATAACGAGTGAAATTAACTACTTCATCCTGCAGTGAAACCAATCGTCGGTGGTCAATGGCTTTGAGCTCGATGGGACATTCTCAAACTTCTGCCCAGAGTCTACAGTCGATCGCAGGGCAAACAGAACGTAAAATATCATTCGTCCTTCAAGAACCAGACAACGAATCCGAAGGAAGCAGCAATACTACTCTGACTATACAAGGCGAGGAAGTAGTGCAGCGTAAGTTATTCTATGGCTTGAGAAAGGAGTCAGATAATGAATGTATCATACCCGCACCGAACTGTGTGTTTGTTAGAAAAAAAAACTGTTCTCGCATGATCGGATTACCTTGAATTTCCTAGATTAAACCATGTAACTTTGTATATTATATGTTTCCCCCCTTTCCAAGAAGCCCAAAAGCGTTCCATTACCACTACGAGAAACTTCCTCTTGAGACGTGGAACATCCACAACACCTGCCGGTGGTTCCTTTAAACGAAGATCATTAAAGTTGCGGCGTGCACCAAAGGATCTAAAGGATAATGACGATTGTAATGCTCGTTAGAAGTGGCCTTTTCCAGCAACAAAAGAATAACTATGCACTTTTCCCTTCTTAGACCCTGTGAAACGTACCGATTCGATACAATCGCGAAGAAAAGTGTCCTCACTGTCCGACCGTAGCGATAACTCCGAACCGGGCCAAATTAGTGGAGGCGAAGAATCACCTGGAATACTAAGGTACGCTCAAGCAAAGGACTGTTCTTTCCAACGAATCTAATTATCCGTTTTCTTTATAGTGATGACCAACCACCGGAATCGCCATGTGATTCAAACGACTCAGATGAAACAGCCAAGAATCTACCTTGGTTACGGTCGGTGATAGCATTTTTAAACTCATTCAATTATTATTGCGACCATCAGAACTTCTGTCATCCCTACTGCTATCGAAGACATATGCGAGCAGCCACTAGGTTGGTAAAGGCTGTTCGAAAGGTTAGTAAACCAGTAACTGCATTTCATGAAAGACTTCTGACATAACACAACTACCTTCCCTGATACATATTTTATATCTTTCATTCAAATGGGCCAACAAAAACTTGTTCTCTCGTGACCATCTTGATAGATGATTGAACGTAACTTTCACATATATTGTACTCATCTTATCTGTTGTTTTATTTATTTTATTGAACCGGTCAAGCATGGGAAACTTTTTTTTTTCTTTCCTTTATTTAAAGTCGGTCTCTGTTCCGCAATCTAGTGCCAATCACCTACGAACATCGATTGCCATCCGCTGACGGCAATCGAATGTGCAGGAGGCAGCTTCCACACCTGCGTAGGATATCAATTCATTCAACACACATGGTCCGTGACCAACAGGAGGAAAATATACGTAGCAGCTTTTTTTATGAATCATTGCATACCTTTAGGCGTTATCCCCTAGACAATAATCTAGCACCAGTCTAAATATGATTCAATTATTGAACATTAGTGTTTTTCCTTTTAATTTGACGTGGTTTATGAATGTATTGCAAAAGATCGTTGGATTTTCCTGTAAAGATTACTTAAGTTAATTGAAACATAAGTTTGTAATTTACAGTTGCAGAAAGATTATTAGCTGAAAAATTAATAAATCGCATGAAATCATTTATGTAAAATGCCACCAATATTTAAAGCAATTGAAATTGTAAACACAAAAATAATAAAAAATCAAATAATATTTTATATCATTTATCAATTGAAGTGGGTCTCAGAAATTTGTTTGTTTATTTGTTTGTGTGCAAATTATCTGTGGCATTATTCGAATACAAGGAATCTTAATATTCATATATATTTATAACTCAAGAATCAATGCTAAAACAATATTGAAATCGCAAAAACGTAGATCACTCATAGATTGAGTAAAATTTTCCTCACTTTTTTTTTAAATCTGCTCTAGTATGAGGAAAATCGACAGAAATTTTACTCGGTCCAGGAGTTTTCTGCGTAATTGGTTAAAGGTCAGCCGTGAACGGTACCACCCACCCTTCACTCACTCTATGTGTAACCTACAGGCATGGACAATCATTTACATTCATTTCATGCATTCATTTACATTCATTTGCCTCTAACTTTTTTCATCAACAGCATACCGCAAAATAATGCGAAGAGCTTTTGTAGGTTTTGTTATTAACTACAACTTTTGCCTGTAACTCAAATCTGTATCTCTTATGCATCACGACCAAGAGCGGGCAGAACTTGTTACTGTTTTTCAGTGAATGTAAAATACATTCACTGAAAAACAGTAGTGGCTTCTGTTCGCTCTGGTTCGTCATGCATAAGAGTTACGGATTTGAGTTGTGAATAAAAGTTGTAGTTAATAACAAAACCTACAAAAACTCCATATATTATTTTGTGGAGTTCTGATGTTGAAAAAAGTTAGGGACAAATGAATGTAAATGAATGCACGAAATGAATGCAAATAATTTTCCATGCCTGGTAACCTACACTGAAAACGAAACTTCTCAGAGAGTGAGTTACTTTTACTCATTCGTATGGAGAATTTGCTAAAAGAGTAGGGCACTCAGCGCATGAGTAACCTACGATTTTAGAAATTTCTGAAATGAGTAAAAGAGAGGCTCACACTCTCTGAGTAAGATTCTTTTTTTCTTTTGTTATAGCACTTTAACACTCTTGGGTCATTCGTGACTTGTCCGGGGGTGAGATTTGAACTCATGACTTTGACGTGAGAGGTATGGATGTTAACCACTACGCGGGGGTCGTAGATTCGTTTTCAATGTATGTTTTTGTGAAATTGTAGTGAACGGAACTCAAATATGAGTCGGATTCAATCAAGGCAATTGAATCTGGCTCATATTTGTGTACCGTTCACTCAAATTCGCAAAAATGTAGGTCATTAATATGCCAAACTATGAACCTGAGCATTATTTGTATAATAATTTATGAGCACATCCATGGACACACTTGTATAGTTGTTGTATAGGGCCCATGCATTAATTATGTCACGCTAAATCGAGCAAACAATTACCCCCTCCCCCTATCGTGACGTTTTTCCTATACCTTATGCATTGCTTGTCACAAAATCTTAGACCCCTCCCCCTCCCCCCTTAGAGCGTGACATAATATATGCATCAACGCATAGTTGTTGTTTAGTTGTTGTATAGTGCTCATAATTATTATACAAATAATGTTCATGCTCATATACAAAAGTGGAGTATGAAAGAAACCCAGCAAAATGGTCTTGAACAGACAGTATAAGAGATGAACTAGCCTATGGCTAAAAATCTCTTAAATAAAGAAAAAAAACTTGAACAGACAAGTCGACCCGATGTCAATTTAGGTTATACTCAATTGAATGATATCAAGCGTTTCTCAAATGAGAATGATCCATGCCTTCGTCAAATGACTAAGCAACTGATATCACCCAGTCGAAGGAAGTCCCCTTTGATAGCGGATAGCTGCTTTTCTCATTTTCATCAAAAATGTTCAATTGAGTTTGAGAATTTACAGTACTGAGAATGAGTAAACTTTTGCTCAAATATGATTAAATGTAACTAATATATTAGTAAACTTTTACTCTAATATGAGTAAATGTCACTCATATTAGAGTGAATGACACTCATATATGAGTAAATGTCACTAAAATATGAGTGATATTTATCCATATTTGAATAAACATTTACTCATTCTAGGAGTGACCTATGCTTTTGGGAAATTAAAAAAACGGAACTCAAATATGATTCTGTTTCTCATTCACTCATTCTAGGAGTTACCTATGCTTTTGCGAAATTGAAAAAACCTAACTCTAATATAAGTTAGTTTCGTTTGCCGTGATAAATGTTTACTTTTATACAACATTCAATTACTCGTGGCTTGCATGCAACTTCCGTACTGCTGCCTGTTGCGTAACGCAAGTAACTATATTCTCCGCGTTTTTCCAGCGATGCCAGGTGTGCTGATGTGTCTGTAAAATTGTTTTTTTCTTATTATTTTGTTTGCAGTTAATGACTTGCAGATATTTTTCGCAGATTTTCCGAACATAACGAAATGAACGGGATTATATCTTTTCTACTGAATAATATGAACCCTTCCTAACTTTCCTCTCCAAGCTCTGCACTTTGATGTAGACGTCAGTTCAATTATGCTTCATTGGTGGGCGCCATACTAAAATCCCACTCCCCGCTCAACACTTTCTGTTATTCATATGCGAATTTTTATGGACAACCCAATTACAGACATTAAATTATTTCCATTATTTCGGAAAAAATTACACACATTTGGAGCTTTCACCGCTGATTTTTGAAAAAGTGACCTGGCATCCCTGCGATTTGCTGAATAATTATTATTCTTTCGCATGCGGACGTCATCAATATTAGTACATAGATAATATTCCTACATACTATTAAAACTGTTTCATGATTATGAATAACGATTTTTTGTGAAATTTTATTACCTGGGATACGAGAAATGCTCCATTTCAGGATGTTCCGTATAGATATTAGATTTACATTCAATCGACTGGCCCACCTCTCATTCGGCTGCCATGTAACAGCTGTTCATAAATCCGACGCATGCGCAGAGGTAGCTAGATTTAAATACGCCTCTGAACCTCACATGCACAACAGCCTCTTTAGCTCAGTGGTAGAGCGCTGGTCTCGTAAACCAGCGGTCGTGAGTTCAATCCTCACAGGAGGCAGGTGGAACTTTTTTTGTGTGATTGATAGTAATACAGTGATGAGAGGATCACAATAAATAATCTTCTCATGGATTGTTTGCATTATACTGGCATTTCTTTTTACTATATTTCTTGTTACCAAAGGACCGGTTATAAGAATACTCACCACTTATGATGCCCTCAATCGATGCCCGGAATCAAGGAATCAAACAAAATTAAAAACCGGCAAAAGAAGGGCTCTTCACTGTCTTTATATTCTTGTATCTGTTCATATTTTTGGGGAAAGTACCACGGTTTAATTTTATACCTACATTTGAAGAACTCAAAAAAAAATTAGAGATGTAATATTACATGGGTTGATTACATAATCAATGATCATCGAAATAGTTTTAGATATGTGTACTGAACTATTAAGGAAGAGATTAATATTTTTAATAATGATTTACTTTCAAATATTTCCATTACTTTCTAAGAAAACTTCGTTCATGTTATTAGCAATGGAAACTAGGTATACATGTTACTCACCCAGAACCGAGACATCCCAGAACCTGTGAGAGATTCATCTTGAAGTTAGATTAACTCTGAAATACGGAATCAGATTAATATTTCACAGTCACTTGTTCTTCAAGCAATCCAACAGTTTTATGATACATATTTTTTATTTTTCAAAAAATCTGCCATAAGTTTCTAGATTTTACATTCAATACTGTTACTTATCTGGAAATTCTGAAGTGATTGACTCGTATTTTCAGGGTTCAGAATTCGCTTGACCAGCAATCCTATTATTAAAAATCCAATAAAACAAATAATTCTAAAATCCCTTGCTCTCATTCCAGGTATATGGAGAAGAATTCGGATTGCTGCCGATGGCATTTACCCACACCTCTGACTCTGGAAAGAGCGGCGCAAGACGGGATCGCAATAAACATGGCCGCAAAGTATCCGATCAAAGTTCTTCGCAAACTTCGCCATCTCGCAGAAAGGATAGCATCACCAAACGTGATAGGTACATATATGATCACATTTCAGATATTTGAAAACGATAACCGGTGAAATTTTTCATTTCAGAATAATCCAAGATGATTCCGAACCCAACACTTCTCAATATTCACAGCGCGTTGACGAGGGCAAAAAGTCACAAGAAGCACCATTGGTTATGAAATACATCAAAAATCACGTTCGTGAAATGTTTCACGTACCTATAGCTACACTTGTGAAGGGGGCTTCCGTTCTTACTGAAGAGCAATTCGTTGAAGTTATCCCCGTTGCGTGGGAGCTTTTGCTCGAATCCAACCAGGAGGTTTCCGCTGCTTCGGCTGCTCTATTTATCCTGGCTTCGGTCAAAGCACCGACTACTGCATCTGAGCTCATGCAACGTGCAATGAAGCATAAAAATCCTAACGTAAGAGTGGCCGCTATGCTCAGATATCAAGTGCTCTGGAAAAATCGATTCCAGGTGTGGCCTCGCATGGAAGAAGGTGCACATTTGACATTCAAAGTACCACCACCGGGTATCGAATTTACTCTCCCTTCGCCTAAAATCGGAATTGAAAGTCTGCCAGTAGTTGATCCTCCATGGAGTCCCCGTCAGCAAAACAAGGATATGGAGGTTACACTTAATCAGGAAAGACATGTAAACATAAAGTAATTTTATAACGAACCCATTTCAAACGAGGTTATTATTTCCAGCGATCCCTGGTGACTGCAACGAAAACACGTAAAAAGCAACAAACAGAAGCTATTCGTCATGCTATCCAGCAACAAGAAGACAAACAACGTTCGGAGCGACAAAGCTTCCTTATAACCACCATCCCTATAACACAGCAGGCCGCATACGAGCCAGGCCTCGATCATGGCCCTGGCGAAGATCACATGGAAGAGGAAGAAGATGGCGCTCGATCAGCGATCCATATGCATGCCGCCCATTCTGTCTTCCCCTCGTGTTTGTGTTCTTCGGTAATGCAAATTGTGGCCTGTCTCGATGATGCCGCTGTGAATGCAGATGGCCAGGCCGTCTACGAGACGGCCTATCAAGTCATTTGGATATGTCTGGTGGAAGATTCTGCTCTGTTTCTTCGCTATGTGCTGGAACGACTGACCAGGGATCATCAGGATCAAATGTTCAAACTATTGAGGCATTTGATCCGATTCGTGCCAAGATTGCCACAGCAAGCTGCTTTTGCGTTGTACAACTACATCATCGGATATGTCATGTTCTATGTTCGATCGACACACGAGTGCAGCCAACAGGTTAGTTCAGCAGAAGAATAGAGCTCATTATGGTGTAGAAGGTAAAGGCGTGACGATTGAATTACTATACACATCGTTAATGATGTTTGACCACCTGGGTTCGAATCCCGCTTGCGGAAAATTATATCCCATTTTATTCACATTAATGGTCACCACATACACAATTGGTAACTATTATCAAAAAATGGGAAGATCACATTTACAGTAGTATAAGGGTGAGAAAGATCATTCCAATACCAGAATATCATTCTCAATTTACTACCGAACAATTATTTTCGACATTTCGCTGATAAATGTTGCACATGGTTCGTTGATGATAAAATAAAGGCCATGCACTTCGTGCGAAATTAATTACCACTCTGAATTTACCACGTAGTAGATTGTGGGCGGATGAAGACGGGACCCCAAAATCGAACCCATTTTTTTACTCTCCCGGTGTGACGAAACGAATATGTATAATTATTGCAGCTCATCAATATTAAAAATGTTCAAGCTTATCTCAAATTATATTAATAGTGGGATGTAGTGAAACCTAATGTGAGCCACATTTTTTCAAATATATCAAAATAACTTTTAAACTTTTTTTCACCAAAAATTGGTACATTTTGCTTCTCTCTAACCATTCACGAACGTAAACAAACAATCGAAGAGTCACGATTAAAAATTTACACATAATATTCAGAGTTGATAATAGAAGAGTTACGCAGAGTGAAGCTTGCAACAATGATGTCGATCATTGTTCATATTTTTTTTTTTTCATTTTGGCAACCTTTGTTTTTGTTTACACCTAGGATGACTTCAACAGGGTTGTGAAAGTTTCCAATACTTCCTACGCAACAGAGTCAGTTTGTCTACTATGCGCGATAGGTAGACGGTTTGACAGTTCGATAGGTAGATTTTGGTTTCAGTCTGCGTAACTCTTCTATTATCAACTCTGATAACACTGTTTGGCAGCGCTTGCTGCCAGCCGATGGCGAAGAATAGCACTACCAACATTAGATCTATTGCCGTAGTTGCTTTTTTTGCTTTTGCTGTAGTTGCTGTAAAAGCCCACGCACATTAGATCCGGATCTGACGCGTTGCGGCTAAGTGACAGCTAAATCTATTGTCTAACTGTCAAATTTACGTTAACGCAACGCAAACGGATCTAATCTGGGTGACCCTTAAGAAAATAATATAGTGCGCAAGTTTGGGAGCATGCTTGCTTTATGCTGTACGGAATCTCCATATCAAGAAGTCACACCACATCACTGTCATAATAGATACACACTTAGAAAAAATCACCGACTTCGGCAATTCAACAGCTGAACGTAATATTAATGTAATGTAATGTTTTATAATATTTTCGGTAATCGAGAACATTACCAAAAAATCTGTAAACTGGATCAGCAAAATTAGCTGTCAAATTTACCAAACGATCGGTAACGTTTACCGATATGCATGGCTTGATTTGTAGTCGACTTTACAGGAGAATTATAATTTAGAGAACGATATGCAAATCGAAAATTACCGAGAGATCTGTAATTTTTTTTTAAAGGTAACCGACTCAACTGTAATTTGCTGTAATATTGTTTCAAGGTGGCGGTCACTGCAACCTTTGCAAAAATTTGGTTGAAGTCGTGATCAATGTGTTAGCGTTGCAAATTGCTCCACCAATGAACAAAACCAAGTTTTTGTCGGAAGGATTTGGCGCTGCACTGAAAACAGGGAAGCATTGGATGAAGATTCCAAATGTTGTTTTCAGATCGTCGCCAACGGGAATAGAACTTGGAACTGCAGAAAAAAAAACAAGCACAACATCGGCCAGCTGTAATCGGTATTTATTTAGATAACAAAAATTAATTACTTACGCAAAATATCTATGATTTGCTCTTCTTGGTGTTGCATAACAGCCTCCATAATTTCACCTTTTTATTTTTCACAAACACGAACGTTTTCAAAGTCGATCGTAAATCACAATATGGTGGATTTGACGTTTATCAAGACCGTTACCGAACTCAGTAATGGAACACTTTGTTTACCGAAACTTCAGTAAAATATTTCACCGAAGTCAGTGATGAAGCTGATTTACAGACCTACCGGTAAATTTTTTTACCGTTTTCGTTAAATTAAAATTAAATGACCGAAATTCGGTCATTTCATTTACAGTTTTCAGCAATAAAGCGAGAAAATACCGAAACATCTGTAATTTTTAGCATTACCGATCTAAGACGGCTATTTTTTTTACCAAACTTAGGGTTATTTATTTACTTATTTCATCAACCGTAGGCCAGTACAAATACATGTAAAGTTTTTTTTCTTAAATGTAAAAAAAAATCTTTGAAATAAAAAATAAACAGTACAATTTTGCTCTAAATAAAAAAATAAGCAGTGTCTGCTTTCCTATGTTTCTTCTTATGAGTTATAATTCCGTATGGAGTTAAAATATTGTTTTAGTTTATGTCGAGACATTGTAAAGTCCATGGTTCCGCAGTACTGATTATAAGAGACCATCAATCGATTTAATGACCCATTGTTTGCATAATTTGTGCGATAATGGTTTATATTGTAGTTTAGGGCATTTCCGTTGATTTCGTATGTAGTTTTTTATATATACAGCCGAAATTCGCTGGTTGGGCCACCATCTCGGCCCAACTAACGAATTCGATTCGTTAGTTGAGTGAACTGACAGAAGGCTAAAATTTGTTGGGGTATGCGTATCGTTTGTTGCTCCCAAAAAACAATTCGGATTGAAGCAAATTGCTTGAAACTCAGTGGAAAAAGTAAAATACTGATGTGCTTAATATGTGCTTAAGATTTCTTCAGGAATTTCAAGTTAAATTCAAATGTTTCGATCAAATACCATATGTTTACACACATTACATTGAATGCGCAGTTCAAAACGCATATGATTACCCCATAGGAAGAGGTTATGGTTGATTGTCAAATCAATTTTAATTGGGTCGTGGCCCAACTAGCGAGCACCCCAACTTTTTAACTATATACTCATGCAAAGTTTCATATTTCAAGAACTAAATTGCTTTAGTTTCCCCTTTTTCTTTCAAAACTAAAAAAATAGTGCAAATGCTTTAATTTCCGTTAAACATATTACTAATGAATTACTAGGATCCTCAGTACTTGTTTAAAAAAAGTCAAATTTGAAAAACATGCATTGCTGTAAAAAATATTTTGAATATACTTTGAAAAACTTTCAATGTTACCCCGTTTTACGGTACATAAATTTCGATATCGGTGTTGCCGAGTCAAAAACAGCAGCTCTCTACGGTGCCGTATTAACGGTAGGGCGATGGTGGGCTAAAGCCAGGGCCCCCAATTTGAAGGGAGGCTCCGAAACATCAATCTTATCCTTCTCAATCATATGTTTCAAGAAAATAATCGTTGGTTAGTTTTGTATTTGTTAAAATAAAATGTATTATATTTGTAAAAATAAACCGAATGAGTTTGTGTGGCCTGCAGAATGATTTCTGTCTGTGGAATGTATGAAACTTTTATCAAAATAAGATTTCCTTGGTTTTCATATCAGACTTCTTTTGATACTCTTTTTGGAATTTCTTCTTTTGCATCCTATTTTTTTTTTAGAATTCCGGCTAAATTTTTCAAAATTTCTCTCAAATTTTCCATAAAATTACGTTATAATTTTCTTCCGTGAGAAATTTTCCAAAACTTCCGTTATACATATTTTTCAATTCTGTTGAATTCTGCTCAATACTCCCATGACACATTCTTAGAAGTTGTGAGTTTGAACTTCCATAAAATTTAACTCAAAACTACTGCTAAATAACCTCTTCTTGACGCTGTTGAAAATATTAAATTCTGCTTAAGGGGTTACATATATGTAAAATCGACCGAAAAATCGATTTTTAAAAAAAGGTCGAATTCGATTCGTATTAGTAACCACATGTTAGTACAATTAGTATAAGTAAACACGTGTTGAGCTGAAATGTTGCTAATTGAGGTCTAAAAATGGATCGGATTTCTCGAAACACAGAGTTGATTTACGGATCCCAATATATCTCAGGACTGGATGGACCAAATTGGATGAAATGTGAGGTGAAGACTCACAAGATGTATTTCGCGTGCATGACGAAGCCGGATTTTGAAATTTATTTTTTTAACACAAAAATTAAAACTAATGATTTTTAACATGAAATTTTTTTTATTTATCTTATTTTATTTTATTTTTTAAATTTACTTTTTAAAAAATAGGCCTTGGTCATGTTTAACGAGTCTTCACCCCAAAAACTAGCCGATTTGGTCAAAGCACTGATGAGATATCGTGGGACCTGTTTTTTTCAAACCACTAACTTCAAATAAGAATATCTCAGCAATTTTGTTGCCAAATGTCTTCATATTTATTTTGTTTACAGTTGAAAATGTTTATTTTGATGCCCTAAAAACAAGTTATAAAATGTAAATGTTAGCTTATACCAACCCATGATTTTTTTACCGACTTACTCATATGTATTCCCTTAAGATTCCTTTGGAATTTAATCAATTCACAATTCTTTTGAAATTAATGTCAGAGCTCCTAAGAAGTTCTTGTCAGTATTTATTTGGAGTTGTGGAGTTTTGGATATTGTTTGGAATTATCCTCTGAATTCTCTTTGAGTTCTTTTCAGATATTCTCTAAAATTCTTCTGGACATTTCTTAAGAATTGCCATGTAATTTTTTCCTTTAAATTGCCCAAGTATTTTCCTGAAGCTTTCCTCACAAAGCCTTTCAATTTCTTTTCAGAATTACTATCTAGGCTCCTCGGAATTCCTTAAGAATACTTTCCAATATTCCCGGAATAACCTTTGGATTATGCAAATTCTCATCGAAATTCAATTTTAATTTTTTTTTTCTGTAAATTCAAGTTCAAGACAGACCTCATGTTTTTTTTTCGTGTTCAAGGATTCTAAAATAATTTATTACTTTCCAAAATTTAACCGTGTTAACCATGGCGTTCAGCATAGCAGCTTCTGATAATTTTCATGAATCTGTAGCTCGGAAAACTTCTTAATAAGACTTTGGAAATCATTCGAGATATACAACTTCAAAATATTAACTTAATTTTAGAGCTTATAAAATCTGTTACAGTTTTATAGAAACAATATTTTTGCTGATCTAATTTACTTTCAAAGTGTGTTCATGTTACTTCATGCGCGAAGTTTGCGATTTTCAGAATTGGTTGGAAATGCTATCTAACATGAAGCTTTAGTGTGATAATTTATTAGCTAGAGAATGATCTTAGAAGAGGGTGGATAGATAGTTCCATTAGAGTACGGCAGTATGAAAATTGAATAGAAGTTGAAAATGAGCGAATGGTCATTATGCGACAGTACGATAGTATACTATAGTATTACAAGTTTTATCAACGTTTTAAAGCATTATATGTCCAGATCATGCAACAAGGCTGTGATAAAATTGCTATTTGAGAAATTGGTTTTCTCAAATGTGGAAATAATCATCAGGATGTTTATTTAAATGATGACCTCCAATTGCTCAAGATAGATAATGAGTGAAAATCATATGCGTATTAAGTACGAAATATTGATGAAAGTTGATATCAACACTTCTATCATTAAATTCTCAAGTATGAAAAGTCGTAAGCAGATTTAGTTTATCTAGTTTAAATATGTGATAAAATTTAAAAAAAAATAACGAAAATAGTTTACCTCAAGTACCTACCTATTTTTATTTCATGTGTGCTAGAATTTCAAAACTGACATTCAAATCATATGGGGCCCCGCAATACAAAATAGACCAGGGCCCCAAGGGTGGTTAAGACGGCCCTAACTCCCGATCTCTACCCATTGACGAAGTATGCGGAAGTGCTTTTTTAAAATCAAAATTGATCATATAATTCGAGCAGTTCAATATGACGTTGGCTACCACTCGATATTTGCAGTGGAACAATATTTTTAAATTGTTTCCTCTATGAGAGCCAAGAAAATAGGGCTTTTTTATGCTACTTAGGCTTGAAAAAACTGAAAATTATTAATCCATTTCTTGAAATCACTGGTAGGAGGTTGTCTTAAAACTGCTCGACAAAATAATTTATCATGTAATTTATTTTAGACAAGAACGCAAAATAATCATTTTAGTTATGTAGTAACGTTAGAAGATTTACGTCATGATGCTGTATCAGTTAATTTGTTTATCTAAAACAAAATTGCTTTTCTGCGTACATAACAACAGTTAATTGTGAATAAAATTTATTTCATGTCTGACGGAGCTGCATCCCAACGTCACTTTCACAGGCCCACAGCAAATTGTTTTCTTTTGTTGACTCTGTCGAGCATGACTTAAATATAGATTTAGATAGTTGAAAACCATGCTATTTGCTACCAGGAACTGCTATGGTAGTATAATAATATAGGTGCATGAAAAAAGATCGCATTGTTTTATTTTCATATTTCGAAAATACTGATCATATCAAAGAGTCGTCAAGGACATTTTCGTTGAAAATTTTCTGATCTTTCGGAAAAATATTCTTGGAACTGGAAAATCGCGAAATACATTCGAAAAGGGCAATATATTACCAATAATATAACATTCAAACCTCTACATCTCGAAAACGATGCCACTTAGAAATATTTTATGCATGTGCTTTTTTGTTGTAAATTTGATGTTATTTTATTAAATCAAGTCGAAAGAAAAATAGGACCATGTTTTGGATTATTTTTTTTTTCCAAAAACCAATAACCCTTAGTTAATGAAAGAAGAAGAAGAATTTTATTCTCAAAGAAGCTCATGAAAAAATATTTTAAAATTGTGTGATTAGGTCAAATGATCCACACAAAAAAAAAAACATTCCAGCTAAGCCTTTGGTTCTCATCTGAAAATAGCAGAAATCATGAATGTACAAATAAGAATACGATTGTTCTCAAAGAACAGATCATGAGAGAAAGAATAGAAAGTTTTCTGATTTTTTTTTATTGAAATATGAATTATACCAATCGTCCATTATGCCAACCGTCCTTTATACCAACCGTCTATTATGCCGATCGTATTATGCCTAACATACACGGTAAGAAAAAAGTACCCAACGGCCAGTTCACTTTTACCTACTTTTGACTAGCTTGTCTCATTTTCTCCTTCTAATGTTGTCAAAAAAGAAGGAGCAAAACCACCCAACAGGGGTAGTAAAGTGTGGGAACCCAACGTTGGGTATCATCATATTTATCTACTGTTGGGTACAACTAACTTGCTTTTGGTTAAAAAGCTAGTGGAAATTTCCATTCGAACTGCACACAAGTAAATGAAAATTACATTGACCCGCTTTACCTACTTTTGGGTTCCTGCACTATAGTGCCGAGATGAGTGAAAAGAACTTAATTTTGGGTACTTTTTTCTAACCGTGTAGGTATGCCTAACGTCCATATGCGCCCAACGGATTTATGCCTAAGATCAATATTTTCTGTTTCAGTTGGTCGGATCTGCTCTTTCCGTTCTGTGGATGGTTGTTCACAGTGTACATGGAATCATGTTCAAAGACTTGAAGCAAATTCTACGTAAAGAACAATGCGATGCATCTATACTTCTAACAGCTAACGTACCATCGGCAAAGAAGATTGTCGTCCATGGACCAGAAGGTATGATTTCAAAAATTGTCTTCAATAATTATTCCGAAAACTCTTCTTTTTCATTTGCATGCTAGACGAAGGCGGTATTCCGTCCCAATTTCCAGTACAAGAGGATACTCAGTTTACACAGTTGCTCACGGAATCACTGGATTTCTTCGGTATTGACGAAAAGAAATTTAACCAATTTGTACTAGTCGACTACAAGACCCAACAGATATTGAATCCCGATTGGTATGTACGAGATTGGTATTTTTTCAAACGATCCCAGTACCCTCAGCTTAGATTGGTTGAGATGAAGCCGGAAGAGGCTTTCAATGCACTACAAAAGCAAGAACTGTACAAAAAGTTTGTAGAAATAGGAAAGGTGCACCTAACTTGGGCGATCCTGAAGAATGTGGATATGGTCGTACAACGTGTAGTGTTTCTACATGAAGAGCTCATGAAGTTACCGTCATTCCCGAGAAAGGCTCTGGAGGTCGACCTTGACTTGCACCAGGGCGGGGAATTTGGTAAGGAGCTGCTTGGCTTAGATGTGTTGCACAAGTTCATGTGGGTGCGACTGATTGCAAGAATGTTCGAAGCAATGGCCGGAAACTTCGCCTACTCTGCGGACATCCAGCTGTTCTTGAATGTACTTTCCGGAGCAGCCCTACTACACTCCGAGGACTCGTGTATAATGCGTTATGTTACAGCAACCTTCATCAATGCAGCTTTCAACTTCAAGAACATCTTCTCGACAAACGGATACTTCATGATTATGCCCACTTTGCTGCAGGTATATTCACTGCACCAAACGAACAAACTAGTCACAACTACTATTGAATATGCAGTTAAGCAGTTTTACCTGCTGAACAGAAAACCATTTATTCTTCAAATGTTCGGATCGGTATCGGCCATTCTCGATACTGACGAGGACGGTGCCTATGGTGAAGCGCATAAGGTGCAATCCAGCTGCCTGTTCAATTTGTTGCTAAGTTTGGAAACGCCTTCTCCCGATCCGCTGAATATTGCCGAATTGGTCAAGGAGTCTAAACCATTGAAAGCAATTGACTTCTGCTACCATGATGAAGACGAAATGGTAACGGTTTTGGATTGCATCACCCTGTGTGTCATGGTTGTGTCGTACTCCGCTGAGAGCACTCGAGGCTATCAGATGTTGGTATGTTTTTTAGAATATAAATTCAAGAAGTGACATTGCCAATCGCTACTATTTTCCTAGATTATTTTGGAAGCCATCTTACCGTGCTACATGCAACAGATTCAATCACCAAGTTATGTTCCACTCGAAGGAAAGTGTGAACGGGACATCATACTACAGTTAGCCGTAGCCATTCGTACTATGGTGCATAACTGCGAAGGACTTTCAAAGTATGGTTGAATTCAATAAAACATTTCAGAAAACAAGCTACTTCATTTTTAACTTCCAGGAGCTACAATGGCCCCTTCCGCAACAGCCCGGAACACAAGGGTTCCAGTCAGAGAAACTGTTCACGTGGTCCACCTTGCTCACCCGGTCTGGACTTTGAAGAAGAATCTCACTCCAAGTACGTCAGTGACGTAAGCCGAACCAAAATTTTGAACGAATCCGTCGAGGACTCGGAGACCATTCGAGCAGAATACCGTCGACCTCGTGATGTGTTACTTTCAGTGGTTGGTGAGTTCATAACTCGTTCCTCTACCCGGTTGAACGAGCTTTCACGCAAGCAAGGAGAAAGCAAAGCCGTTGAGCTGCTGGATGTCAAATGTCACGTGCGTTTGGCTGAAATTGCCCATTCCCTGCTCAAAGTTTCTCCATACGATCCCGAATCGATGGCCTGCCGAGGACTGCAGCGTTACATGCTGTGCATTTTTCCACGAGCCGAATGGGCAGATGATCATGGAATGAAGCCAACTCTGGTCACCATTCTGCGTCGTTTAGATAAGGTATTTTTGAAGATATCCAAGAAAACTTCAGTAAGGGTAAGTAGTAAGTAGATACTGTAAAATTGTAAATATAATACGTAAACTTTCAGCGCAATACCGACTGGGAGGCAGCAGCCGGTTTATTAAAAGGAGTCTACGAATCGATAGTTCGCTATCCACACGTGCTGCACTGGCGTGAGATGAAGTCACTGTTAACAACTATTCAAAATCTCATCGTTAATGAACCAGGAAACTTCCCGGAGGGTGTGTCAAGCGCCGGAGCAGCTCTCATGTCCAAGAGTCCTCCACCGTTCTTTTGCTCTCAAGTAGTGCGTCTAGTAGCACTTCAGGTGGTAAGCCCGGTTGATTCCGTTACGCTCGGTTTAGAACAAATCTGTGGAGGAAGCGCAGAATTTCCTACTCAAGAAAAAGCCGAAGGATTTTTGATGCACCTTCTGATGCCGCTGTGTCTTAAAGTGTGCAGTGGACGCAGCATTTCCGAGATTGGTGAGCTGAAACAGTCGGATATATCTTTCTTGGTTACAGCAGTTCTCAACGCAATGAGTCCCGTTGCCGGTAGGACTGCTCAGATCGGTTCTCAAAGCAATCGAACTGGAGCGGATATTCGAGCAGGCTCGTTAACTTTCACCGGAAGTCGTGATGCGAAACGACCGGCAAAAATTTCCAATTCTCTTTACCAAGCAACATTTTTGGCACTACGCGTTCTATGTATTTGCTTTGAATCGCGACTGTCAAATGAATGGCCTCGAATCGTAAGGGTAATGCGCGATTTGGGCAGGCGCAATGAAGCAGCTCCCGAATTATGGAGTTTCTTAGAGTTTGTTGTTACTCAAAGAACTCCACTGTACATAGTTCTGATGCCATTCATACTACATAAGGTAAGCATGGATTTCGAATGCCAATTTACAGCGATGGTACATAATAGAACCATTTTCAGATTTCGCAACCACCTATCGGAGACCACGAAAGGCACATGCAATTCTTGATTCGAGAACGTATGAGAGGGATGCCATCACCTGGGGGAGTGAAATCTAGAGGAGCTATCCTGCTGGAATTAGCGCGTGAAATCAGAGATTTGCGAGAAGAGTTGGAAGAAAAGCGTTATGGTAAATTGATAAAAAAGAATCGATGAATTTTTTTTTGAAAAAAAAAATATAAATTTATACAGATCGGGATCCTACACCCCAGGAAGCACCACGGCGTGAGGTTTCCAATGTTCCTATTCCTCAAGAGCCTCCGAAGCACCAACAACGACCGTCACTTATTTCCATGTTTACGGGAGGGCAACAAGCGCCAAGTTTCTCTTCATTTCAGCAGGACTCCCGAAGTGGTACCGGTGTCTGTACTCCTAGTGATACACTTTCACAACATACACTGCACGCACCCAGAGGTGAATCGTTGTCCAGCTCCACAACTACCACCAATAAGGACATTATGATGGCCGACAATCAGAGCGGTGACGGTATCACCCTGACACCCGGAATTGTGCCCGATGGATCCGTTATCCGTCAGGGTCCTTTATCGAGCATATTGGCAGAAGGAGGCGTAGTTCCATCGCTCACTCATTCAATATCTATGCAGCCATCCAGCAAGGTTCAACCTCCAAAGTTACGGTTCGTTTCTTCCGTGGAATTCAAAACATCATCTGGTGAAACATCCACAACACCACTATCACCGGACAGTTTGGCAGATGAAAGTTCCGGTGAGAATCAAAAACATCGTTTGCAACGTTCGCGAGCTCAAAGTCGTAAGACATTCCGTTGTCGCAGAGGAACAACTCGTGGTAACAATCATGGCAGCGAACCACATCAACCACCACCGGTGTCCTCTGTGGTTGGTAGCCACCTTCCGCACACTGTTCCAAGTGAGTCACCAGAGATCATCAACAAAAACATAACAGCAATCGGAGATCTATCCTGGGATTCCGTCTCGCAAACGTCGTCCACTTCAGGCTACCGTGACAACTATAGTCTGCAAACAGGACTACTCTCACCAGACGGTTCCCTTACCGGAACCGGACTCGGAGGCCGTTCGTCCTCACAGCACTCGTTGCTGATGCTCTTCGAAACGCAGGACGAAGATACGTTGATTTAAAATTTTATATGCATATTACAAGCGTTGAATGTGTTTTTAAACGATTTTAATGCCAGTTTTAACCCATATAACAAGTACCGTTAGTTGTTATCGTAGTAACAAAATATTGTAGCTTAAAAATATATGTGAACTTCAACAAAAGAAGATAGACAATTTACATTAAACAATACACATATAGGTAATTAATGTCGTTGAACGCTTTCCATGTGTGATACAGAAGATAATTTAAGGCATTTAAGTTAACACGAAAGAAACATGTTTTAACAGCAACTGAACAGAAACGAATAATTATTTTAAATGAAGTTATTTTAACGGAAACTGATCAACAAACACAGAAGAATACATACGTTTTCCAGTCTTATGAGTAAAAGTTAAAGTATAGCGCACAAACACAGATGTGTAGTCGAAACAAATCAGTATTTGATATAGGACACAAACCCCGCAAAATGATTGCCAAATAAGCGTGAACAAAGTATAAAACGATTCAATCAAGTTAAGCAGACTATAATTTGAAGATAAAAAAAAAACACAAAAACGATGCAAACCAATCCCACTCGAGAGAAACATTGATTAAGTATTATGTATTTTCTATTAACATGAGACTTATTATTTATTGTTTCGAATGAGACTTTAGAGAAAATGGATCGAAGGAAAGAATTAGTAGAGGTTTATAGGAGAAAGTATTTAGACACAAATGGAATATATAGTTAACTGTTATGACGATAGAAAGTTGTTGTAAAATATGTTTAGTGATAGAAGGTAAATGATGGGTAGGTATGTTATATATTTTATAAATACGACGGTAGAATCCTCACTTTAGTTATGTGGACGCCAAATAAAATTCACCCACAGTAACGGAGGAAAACATGAATTACGCACTGAACTTGAATGTTAACAAATGCCAAACATTTGACCCTTAATTGCAAACGTAGAGTCCAAAACAGCAAGCAAAAGGCCAAACCAAAAACTACAATTTAAATCATCGAAGTACGCACCGTACACCGGGGAACATAGTTAATCAAAGAGACAGGTATCTTATTTATATTAATGTTGGTACGTATTAAGATATCGATGGGTTGTTGGTTGTCTTCATTGGCGTAACTAATGGGGGTGCCAACGGGGCAAGGTCCCCCTCAGAGTTGTTCAGCCCTCGCCAACCCTCTCTCCACACCATATTTTTTTATAGATTTAGCTCATTTTACGTTTCTCAGCATTTCAGCTTGATTTATCTAACTTTATTTTTAGTTACGCCAATGGTTGTCTTATGTGGAGATTTCATTTGATTAAATCTATTTATTATGTTTAGCAATAGACCATCATGGGTAGTTTTGATCTTTAATTGGTCGTCTTCAGATTGAAATATAGTGAGTAGATAAATTATTCTGATTTTGATGCGCTTCTATTTTAATTTTATGATGAGGTTTGTGGTAGTAAATTTCGTATGATGTTCTACTCTGCCGATACCCTTTTATTAGCTCCATATGAATGTCATCACTTCTGAGTTAACCATACAAATAGTGTTTCTTTGTATTGTAGTTTCAAAAAATACAAAAACAATGTGGAAAAACTCCAAACCATGTAAATTCCTATTTGAAAGTACCAGGATAACAGCCTGATTTGTTCCTCAAAAAATTGCAGTAAAATTTATTTATAATTGATTTATTTTACTACACCATCAGCTATGCTGCACAGACTGTGAATCATGTTAGCTGTTTACTATTTCTACTTATATTGAAGTCAAAAAGTTCGGCTTCATTCAACAAATTAAAACATGTCTTAACTTCGCTATTGCTGCTTACGAAGGCCAAGTCAAGCAGTCTACTGTCTGCTGCAAAATCACTTGCAATCATGTTTTCGGTGAATACCAGCTCCGGCTCGGAGGACCCGTTCGCCGGTAGGTAAGAATCCAAATTTCAACTATTATCGCATTTCAGTCTCATATGGATTTTCGTCAATTTTGAGATAACAACACTAGCCACTACCAATTGGCATCTACCATCAGAGTACCAATTTCCGCTCATTAAAGGAAATGTTAAAGTTAAACAAATCACAGGAAAAGCCCAATTTTGAATTTGTTTTATATGTTTTCATCATTTGTTAGGTAAGTTATACGCTATGCGAGAAATATATTCAAAAAAAATTGAACAGCAAAAATATATTCAAAATAAATTGAAAACTAAAATTTGTCACATGTACCAATTACCGCTTACGATTTGATGAGGTATTAACGCTAATTTTTGATCAAAATTTCCACTAATTTTTATTTAATTCTAATTGTATTTATTGATATTGTTTTCAACGGTAGAATGGTTAGCGTGTTCTGTAACAGTTAATTTTATTATATTAACGTAGCATTATCGATGCAATTGTCCTTTTAATAGTTATTTTTTTCAACTTTTGTTCGAAGATTGTTATTTTTTCATAATTTTCTTGTATTTTTTGAACTACGTTCAGTTTAAGATGTTTAATTGTGCGAGTGGCATTTTTTATATCTTTTTTAAGGAGACCTTCAGCCCTGGGCTGGTTCGTCTCCGGTGCGAGTGGCATGATTCATCCAATCCACAATCCAAAATTCTTCATCTTGTACACTTGTGCACTGAACAACATTCATTTATAAAATAAGAAATGATTTTTTCTAAAGGGTTAGTGCACCAGTTATGGCACTAGTGTTCCACTTTTTGGCACTACTGTGTTACCTGACTTATAACGAATGTACGTTTTATACGAGTACCTAATTTTGCATAGCATTTGCAATGTAAAATTGGACGAATTATAGGCAAGGTTGCAAAGACTCATTTCAGCTAAAACAATGTTTTTCTAAATTATGAAATAATTAGATGCCATGATCAAATTGGTAGGATACAAGAAGAGGTTGCAAAGAATGTGTTTGACATATTAAACCTGTTTATTTCACTTCATGAGAGTCACAATCAGCGATTTTTCACTCACTCACTCACTCACTCACTCACTCACTCAGCGATCAGCAAATCGCTGATTGTGACTCATAGAAAGCAAAATTTACAGGTTTTATGTTTCCAACGCATACTTTGTAACCTCTTCTTGTAAGTTACAAGTAAAACATGCCATCATACCATCTTTTGGTTTTATTATTCCGAAAAACATTATTTTAGCTGAAATGAGTCTTTGCAACCTTGATTATAGGTTGTATTCGGGGTACTAAGTAGGGCCTAAATCAAACTTGAAATATATTTTCATGATTTTATTTCCGAAAAATTATGGCAAAATGTATGTTCTAACTTTGTATCGAAATCAATATCGAAAGGAATGAAACAATGTGAAATTTAAAATAAGGCAACTAGCACACTAACCCTATTTGAAAATAATAATAGAAAATCATTATCTTTCAAAAGGTTTTTTAATGTTTTGTAGTGAAAGTTTAGACAATTGTTATGTTGATCATAATATATATTTTGTTGATCATAACGGTCACAGGGCCACCGTGGCGAGAGAACATGGCTCCTAGAAATTTACTTAATTCGTTTCATAAATAAGCCCTTCGTTTCCGGATCACACATTTAAGTGAGCACTTTCATAGAAATTGTGATTTATTGCAAGAAAGGAGAAACCTTACTGTAATAAATAATTAAAAATAGATTAATAGTAAAAGCATCCACATAAATATATGTTCATCTTCAAAATATTTGTTTGAAAGAATTAGAAATAATCAATGTCGTGTTGTATTGAAAAGACATTGCTAAATACCTCCCTACTTTTCAGTTTACTCGAAATCCTGAAGAAATGCAAAATATATTGAGTAAGTTTTGAGTAAGTGATTTTTTTTCTCACAATTTTGTCAGAAAAGCTTTGTGAAATTTTCATATATTCATGTTCCACAATAACTTTTGTGATTTTTGCAATCATCAATGTTTGTTAACATGCGGTGCCTCATTGCGCAAATCGAAACGAAGCATTTTTTGTATGAACGCATGTATGAAAAAGTTTGTCGTTTCGACTTGCAAAATGAGGCCCCTGATTTCGAAGATGGCAACTCGGAATGCTGAACCAGTATCCATCCCCAATCACACGAAATGCCACAAACCCATTTCTGCTCGCAAGCTGATCTTAACAAGTACACAGTTTGCCAAATTGTAACCTAACAACCAAACCAACCCAAATCACACCGAAAAGAACCTACAACCATCACTTGTCTGATGGAACTATACCTAAACTTTCACCTAAAATAACATGATTTGTAGAACTGTTTTGTTACTAGTAATCACTCTCATTCCCGTTTTCAAACAAACCGAATTTTCCAGGCAACAGGAAAAAAAAATTGAAATCCGTTTCATCCGAAAATGGGAAAAAGGACGTGTAATTTACGATACCATTTGTCTCATGAACACTATACAGTGAACTCTCTACAACTCGATATTCAAGGGACCATCGTATTAGAGAATTATCGAGTCTTATAGAGAGTTCGTTTATTTATTAACAATCCCATAGAAAATCGCTATCACAGTAGCCATGAAATTAATGTTTACTATGGTTCTAAAGCTCGATATCGAGTTGTGAAGAGTTGACTGCAGTAGTGAATTTTAATTATCATTCAGAGCGGACCCCGTCCTCATTTTCATGCTATTGATTTAATTTTAATGCTCCAGCCTTTAAAATAGTTATTCTTTTAAGGTATAGATTGAGCGTTTACAAAAAATCTCCTGTTTTCCTTTTTTGTTGTTTAACATTAACATGACATGGGCAGTTTGATCATTTTGTAACAATATAACTTGTTAAGTACTGAAGACCAGCAATTAATGATTGAAATCAGAAACGCCTATCGACTGTTTACAGTTCATTCTATATATTTATAATTTATTGTTAAGAATTTTAGCCAACATGCATACCTAAACATGAAATATGAGAAAATCCTATAAGAAATCCTTCCAATATTCCTACTTTACCGACTCATCGACAAAGTAGAACCCAATTTTATTTGAGGAACAAACTAAACATAACGTATCGTAACACAGCGTTATGAAGTGCTTGGTTGCGTACTGATAAGGAAAAAGGTATTGGCTGAAAGCGTTTCAAATATATGGCCGTTTAAAACACCCAAACATTATGAAATACTAACCATTTTTGAGAATATGCTGTTCCTCATTAGATGTTAAATTTTAATCATTTTTGTTTTATTTTTCACTCCTTTTTGAATAAAATTAAAAGCTCGTAATGAAGCACCACTTTATTCCAAAAAAAAAAAGTTTGAATTTTTCAATAAGTTTTGGTTCGTTTTCATCGACTGTGTAACTTCTTTAGCAGCCTTTTGATTTAATCTGTACGGCAAATAAATCTCCTCAAAATGTCACTCATATATGTATGTGACATTCAGGCCTATTCTGCGCGGCGTGTGAGGTGAGGTGACACGCTCTCACTTGTGAAGTGACAATTGTCACCTCGGGTGAGGTGACTCTCCGTGCAAATCAATTGTCACTTCATCTCACACGCCGCGCAGAATAGCCCTGATTTACTCATATGTGAGTAAAAAATTACTCATTCTATGAGTGACCTCGTATATACGCTTTTGCGAATTTGAGTAAACGGGACTCAAATATGAGTTAGATTCATTTGCTGTATTTGCTACACGAACACAAATTTGCAAAAAGTGGGTATTTCCACACGGCCACTGAGAATAACTCTAGAAAGAGAGAGAGTCAGTTCTACTCAGAGTTATGGAAAAAATTCTGCGCTGAGCACATAGTTTTTTTTATTTATCATACAATTGAATAAACGAAATTTTGTCTCTTAGTTATTCTCAGTGGCCGTTTAGTAAGTGAGTAACTTCCCTCACTTTACCGGGAAAAACCACTTGAATAAGGAAAATCAACAAATTTTTTAGTCAGTCTAGGAGTAGATTAATAGACTGGGTAAAATATATTTGGATTTTCCGCAGATTCAAGAAGCTTTTCTTGGAAAACAATGAAAATTTTACTCATTCTCTAGGTTAAACCCACTTTTCGTAATTTTGAGACAATTTCAAATAAATTTTGAGCTACTCTCATGGGCCGTGAACATATATTTAGATACCTAATCCAATTTAGGAATGAATGGTGATAAAACTAAAAACAGTATTGATATTGGCACATATTGGCAACACTAAAACAATGCACCAAGCAACCTGTCTATAGGGACACTCACATTAAAACTGCACAGGCAACTGCAGGAGGTAACTGTATGAAATACAAAATGATACACTGGAATGATACACAATAATAATCCCTAGCATAACATCATGATAGTCTGATTTTAATGTGATAGAGCAGAAGAATAACTGTTGACGTTGAATATGTTATGCACAATAGTGAGAAATAATAAAACTTGTATGTACCAGTATTTGTTCTTGTGTGAATGTTCTAACCAAAAGAAGATAATTATAGGTCATGCTTTTATGTGTACGCAAGCCCTTTTGAAAAAAAAATATAGGTGTTTGAAGTTAAACTACAATTTATAATTACCTAGGTAGGTACTTACGATGACATAAATTTCATTCGATCCTATTCAAAAAAAGACTATCAACATTTTTAATCGCGTATCCTAAATTTATGTATTTCCCGTGGAAGAGATCATACCGAGGAGTGAGCTATTTTTGTTCAAACTCTTCAGGCGAAATTCCTTGATCTTTTTACGCCAATCGAGCCACTTACTGACATCCAGATTCTCCGGATTACCCCTATCCTCCAACTGTTGGTAGTATGCCTCACGCAGAATTTTAAATGCCTGCAGGTTCCGGTAGGGCAGCTGAGTAACCGGATCAAAATATCGCGCTGGAAGACGAGTTATGGCGCAAATCTGGCTACGTCTTTCCCGCTTCAATGGTTTGGGAAAGTAGCTACTAAACAGGGTATCGTCTATGTCATTGTCAAACGTAATAAAGGTACGTTCGCATCGTCCCCTGACTTCTACTTTGGATGACGTCCTTTTACCTTTGCGCTGTTTTTCTTTAATACTTTTGGAAGGAAAAAAGTCAATATATCAACTCTTGTCAAAAATAAGCAAAATTACTGACCTTTTCTCTTTAGTTTCCTCCAAATCATCGACTTCCATTTTGGTCGGAGATTCCGATGAAGCACTCTTGTTAGGAGAAACTTCCTCAACCAATGGCATGGTAAACGATTGGTATTTTACTATAGGACCCGTGAAAACTCGTTTTGTGGGTCGAGTTTTCTTCTTCTCCAGCTCCATTTTGCGAAATGTTTCTATGAATAAGCCAAGCTAGTTAAGATTGATCGGATGTAATATTTTTTCAATGCATACCGAGTGACTTTAGATTTTCCTTCTCGGTAATCTCCGTTTCCTCTAACAATTCCTCTTGCGTAGGTATGTATTCTTCCACTTTAACAACCTTCGGCTTACGTTTCTCCGCTTCAACCCGCTGCTTCATGCGACTCTGAGTGGCAGCGGTCTTAGCTGCAGTGGATTTACGGAACGACTTTCGACCCGAGTCCAACACCGTAAAGGTACATTTGTCTTTCTTTTTGGGTGATTTTTGCCGCTCGGGTTTGTGCTTCGCTTCCTTGGTAGCTTTGACGGGAGTTTTCTTCTTGACCGGTTCTTTGTACGCTTTTGTGACAACTTTTTTCCTCCGTTTAGGCGCTTCCTCCTCCTGATCCGAAACCGGCTCGTCATTTTCATCTATACTGAAGTCTGAATCGATGATATCCTCCTCATCGTCGTTTCTCTGACTACGTAAAAAAGTATAGGCAATATTACTTACAATCAGTTACCAGTTACTAAGGGGTCGTCCATTAATTATGTCACACATTTAGGGGGGAGGGGGGGTTTTGAAAACTGTGACGAGCCATACAAAAAAAAATTAAGGTCCATACAAAAAATGTGACAAAGGGGGGAGGGGGGGTTGAAAATGGGCCAAATTTGCGTGACATAATTAATGGACCATCCCTAAGTAGGTACGTACATATAATCACGATCATCGGCAGTTTCACTAAATCCTCCATACGATGTTTTGTAAAATTCGTCCTCTTCTTCGTCCAGGAGTTTAGCAATGCGGTTACCTGCATTCGAGCGACGTTCGCGAGCTGCTGCCATTCTGAAGCTATGTTTCTCTAGTTGAATTAGGTATCACACATCAAATATAAGTATCATCAATTATTTTGTTGGAAAACTAACATGGGAGCATGTCTAAAAATATCAAAACAAAAATTCACAAAATAACCGACGCTGCGTAAACTGTCAACTAAAACACTGTCTCAAATCCGCAGATCTATTAGGTTCTGCAGCGTGACGTCACAAATGAACTCAGTGTTAAACGGCTGAACCTTTTTGACAGTTCAGTGGTACTGTTTACAAGCACTTAGTCGTTTTCTCGAAAAAAAATTTCTAAAGTTTCTGAATTTTAACTTGAAAATTGTCGAGGAACATTGCGTTGCAAGGATGTTGCTCGTGTACATTGCAGAAATGCTGTTTACATCTCACTGCAGTCTGAAAAATTATCGAGAAAATCCACCCAAGAAAAAATCGACTAAGTCCACGTAAACAGTACCAGTGAACTGTCATCACGTAACAGTACCAGTGAACTGTCGAGGTTAACCCCGACGGTGCAAAACCTAATTCAAGACAAAATTCGTTTTAATATCATTAGTGTAAACGGTACTGAATTTATGCACACAAACAAATCTGGATCAACAATAGAAAAGAGCCCATCAGCTTTTGTAAACAAACCGTTCCAAAGCCCATTTCTCACAAATCGAAGGCCGCCCACACAAACCAACACCATCATCGTGTAGGTGAAAGTTTCCCCTATCCGATGATGGTGTTGGTTTGCGTGAGTGGCCTTTGCTTTGTGAGTAAAGGGCTTTGGAACGGTTTGTTTACAAATGTTGATGGGCCCTTTTTAATTGCTGATCCAGAAATATGCCAGGTATGCATCTCGGTACAGAATTAGGTTTTGCACCGTCGGGGTTAACCTCAATCTGATGACAGTTTAGTGGTACTGTTTACGTGGACTTAGTCGATTGTTTCTTGGGTGGATTTTCTCGATAATTTTTCAGACTGCAGTGAGATGTTAACAGCATTTCTGTAATGTTCACGAGCAACATCCTTGCAACGCGCTGTTCCTCGACAATTTTCAAGTTAAAATTCAAAAAATTAAGAAATTTTTTTTCGAAAAAAACGACTAAGTGCTTGTAAACAGTACCACTGAACTGTCAAAAAGGTTCAGCCGATTAACACTGAGTTCATTTATGACGTCACGCTGCAGTACCTAATGACGTCACGCTGCAGTACCTAATGGAGAGCTTTAGATCTCTTCAGATCAGAAAGTGGTGAACACTGAGCGCACTTAGCGGTAGAAGGCATCTTCTTCATGCAGTTAATATCGTTAATATACACTGATAAAATTTCAAAGATTGGAAGATTGCCGTAAAAGCTCGACGCAGATGTCGCCACTGCATGATGATGATAATGTTGACAGACTGCATATAAAATTCGTGAAAATTAGCATTAAATCATAATTTTTATCAAGCCTGCGTAAAATCCTTCCAATATAACATTCGAATTGAAGAAGAAAATGTTTTCACAATCAGACTGATGTGCATCTTTGACTTTTCCAGATGAACTTTCATAAGATATATTCATTTAATTTCACAGCTCCATCAATGCTGCATCGTACATATGATGTAAACAGAAGTAATTTGCTCAATTACTAAAAATAAAGATGATTTGTCATCTTGTTATCACTTTATAAACCCTCGAGCACCATTTTACAGTATGCCCTAATAAACGAGCACCATACATGAACGATACCACAAATCGTGCCACCGTACCACATATTGTTGGGATGATAACCCGAATAGGTTGTTGGTTATCGTTTATGCGGGTGGTGCGTGTTGGGTAAATCAAGTTTCGTTGCGTTTTCCGTCGAAAATTGTGAGTATCAATATGTTTACCTAAAAAAGGCCAAAATGAACATTTATTGAATATTGGCGTCCTCTTCAACCATTTCTGCATTATCACCAGCATGATACAATCTCTCCTAAGTAAATTCACTTAATTTCCTTTTTCATCCTAGTGGAAATCGCACATATTCACCATTTTCCGAAAAATGCAGCTGCGCAGGAGGTAACCTCTACCTGTGGGTGCAAACTTGTTATGCATAATTTACCATGAAAACATCTCCGATCTATACCGAAATAATAACAGTTAGTTTGCAAACACGTTTTCTTACACGATTTAAGCAAACGTGCTCAACTTTTTGGCTCAGCTCTGGTACATTCTTCGGCCCAAGCTAATCGATGCACCCCTCGAAACATAGGAAAATCCACGAACCCCTCATTTTATCTGTAAAGCTTTCATAGCGAATCAAAACAAACATTGTGTAGTACTAGAATTTCGACTAGAATGGGGTCCGTTCCTGGGTCCGTTAATTGTCCAACAAACATTGAATGTTGAATAAGAGCTTATTCAGGCAAAAACAAGCTTCTTCAGCTAAAAAATAGCTTATTTGGCTGTTGAACAACTCAAATTGTTTGTTGGGTGATTTGCTTGGGACCAATAGGCTAGTCCAGTAGTGAGCCAATTTGAAATCGTTAGTTTCCACCAGGTGGTAGTACCATAGAGATAACTCTAAGACCAGAAGGTCGCGAAGAAACGTGCTCAACTTTTTGGCTCAGTTCTGGTACTCTCTTCGGTCCCAAGCTAACGGATTTACCCCTCGAAACGAACCCCTCATTTTATCTGTCAAACATTCATAGCGAATCAAAACAAACATAGTGTAGTGCTAGAATTTCCACTAGAATGGGGTACGTTAATAGATTTGCTTGGGACCAATAGGCTGGTCAAGTAATGAGCCAATTTAAAATCGTTAGCTTCCACCGCACAGTGGTTCCCCTTAGAACAAAAGTTGGCCAAAACCTCTAAATTGTTGCAAATAGGCAAAAAAAAAACAGTTTAAATATATGTTTTTTAGCTATACGAAGAAAACTTGACAATCAAGACGTCACAAAAAGGAGTATAGTAGGACCAAAACCAATGTGCAATGGTTGTGTAATGGTCCCAAAGCCGTATTTAGCAAGACAAAAATGTTTGCGCCCAAACCGCCGGTTTTAGGTATATGGTTTCTTAGGGAAAGTTGCTTCATATTTTTTGTTCAATCTTTATGTTTGTAAAATTAGGGTGGTCCATAAAATTGGTGAATTAAAAATACAAACTTTTTAATTATTTGAGATAGACCAAAGCAGTGCTCTAAACAGCTGTAGAACTATCAATTCAAAGCAATTTTGTTGAATACACAACGTGTTTATCTCTTATCGTTCATGAGTTAGGGTGGACACTAAAATCGGTTTTCTTTGAATATCTTGTCATGCTTCAATTTCTCGTAAACACATTGTTCTGATTACATTTAGATCTTTTAACGACGCATATTTTTGCTCAAGCTACTAGGTTACTATCTTTTTTGATTAGAAAGTTCTTCGAAAAATGGCTCTTTACAATTGTCAATATATCAAAATGGAGCAAACCGATTTTCAAACATTTAGATTCATTGGAAACATCGTTTTTTCTTCATTTTTGGTAATCAGCAATAGCTTTTTCTGTTTAAAGCATTTAATTTAATTTCAAAAATATGCGTCATAAAAAGTTCTTAAAGTGTCTAGTATAAAAATTTCACGAGGAATGAAGGTATAAAAAGATATTTAAAGAAGATTGTCTAGGGGCCACCCTAACCTGCTTGTTTAAAAAAATCATAACTCATGAACCATAAGATATAGACATATGGTGCGTGTGTGTATGTGTGTGCGTGTTGGTGTGCTTTGAAAAAGGCATTGTGAAGCTTGCTACAGTATACACCGCAGATTATATAACTTAGAAGCGGATATTTTCCAAAGAACACTTTACTTGTTATTCCTGATTTCAACATCTTTCGCAAAAAATCACAAAACACATTAAATCCTACCTGAAAGCTAACTTTTCTAGCTATCTTTTGGTTACTAAAGGATAGTGGGCGGATGTGTCTGTCATATGTTTTGTTTAGTCTAAATGTGAAAATATATATTTTTGCTAAGTTTTTATTACAAACTGTCCCTTAAAACAGTGCAGAACAGGAACATTTCTTCTGAAGCAACCAAGTTGATAAACTCATTATTTTTTGCTATATATGAGCAAAACAGTAACAATATACATTACGATTTTTTTCAAAAAAAAATGTGATCAACAAAACTGCACAAATCATTTAATTTAAGATAAGAGTATATAGGGGAATTTACGTATTCTCGGCAACCTAAGCAGCAACCTTCTTTCTATAGCCTTTTTCTCTAAGGAACGCACACATATGCAGTATTGGTTTGTTTACAATCTTTTGCTGCCAGCTGCTCTAACAATTTCAGTCGAAAGAATTGTCAAAAACTGTTTTGAAACGCTTTTACAAAGTTCCAATGTTCTCTAGTGAGAGCGAGTATTGTCGGCAACCAGTTTTTCTTCGGCAACCGTTCTATTTGAACTGCATGTAAATCTGCTGTTCTATTATCGGCAACTCTAAATCAGCTACAATTTGTAGTGCGTGTGTTTCATTTCAAGAAAACCCTGCTAGATTGCTTTTTCTCAGTGGTAAAATATAGTCAAATTGAAGCTGAAAGCATAAATAATCGTTTGCATGCATTCAGCGAAGTGTTTTCGTAAGAAAATCCAGTGAAAATAGTGTTTCAATTTGGGTTGCCGAAAATAGTCTGGCATGCCGAAGCCGTCATTTCCCCTATGTTAAAATGATAAAAAAAATATTGAAATAAAAAATATCAACTTTAAGTTTTGAGGTTTTGGTCAGCCAGGAACCACTGTGCACCGGTTGGTAGTTACATAGAGGTACCCGTTAAAAAAGAACCATAGAGGTGCAATAAAATGTATTGTAACCAATAATAGAATTTATTGTATTCACAATAAATCTTACTGTCTACAGCAATAAAATAACCATAGAATTTAGTATTTTCACAATAGAATCTATGGTAAATGGGGAAATCTACAATAGAACAAGGGTGTTGTTATGTATCTTAACTATACGAAAAATCACTTTTTCCCGAACAAACTTGAGCCATTTACCTTTAATGGTAATGTTGTTCTATTGTTGAAAATCCTTACAATATGCGACATATTGTACATCTACTATAATAACAATATGTTAAAATTTCTTGTAATATATACGTAAAATAAGATAGAGATTGGTTGTAACTGTATTTTATTTTATGGTAATTGTATGGTTGTTTTTTCCGAGTAACTCTAAGACTAGAAGGTCCCGAAAAAACGTGCTCAACTTTTTTGGCTCAGCTCTGGTACCACTCTCTTCGGTCCCAAGCTAATCGATGCACCCCTCGAAACATAGGAAATCCATGAATCCCAAAGATAGATTGGAAGTGGCCAATGTGGTGCTAGGAACTTTATTTGACTTCCATTGTGTAAGGAGCACCCTATCGCCAGGTCGAATACGCATGATTATGTACCCCTCGCTGTCAGTTGACATCTATAACGCAGCGACGCAGTTGAAGCAGAATGACAAGCAACTTCCACGTCATCAGCCTTCCACCATCGAATCAGCCCACGTGAGTGTGTGCAGCGTGTGCAGCGTGTGCAGCGTGTGCAGCCTTGACTCGTCCTTTTTCGTCGCAGTTCAGTTGAATAGGTAGGTTGTGCCTGCTTTCCAAAAGGGTTGGGTGATTCCGGTGGGAACGGTCAAAACCTCACACATTGGTCTTGTTTTTGAAATCTTATTTGATTTGATATGTCGGGCTTAGAACCAAGTCAGAAATTTGCAACTTCCCTGGGGGTACCCGGCACATGCCCGGATGTGGACAAGGTGGGCCTAGGAACTATGTTTGACAAAAATTGATCTTAATTTTGAATTCTGATTTGATTTGATGTGTCACATCACAGGTTTTGAACCAAGTAAGAAACTGCCCACTTGCCAGGGGGTACCCGGAACATGCTCGGAAGTGGCCTAGGTGGTCTTGGGCACTTTATTTGACTTCCATTGATTTTTTTTTAGAAATCTAAAGTAATTGGCTGTGTCGCATGATGGGTTTTGGATCAAATCATAAACTGGCCATTTTCCCTAGCATTTCCCTGGGGGTACTTGGAACATACCCGGATGGAGCCAACATGAACCTGGGCGCTTTATTTGTCTACCATTGATCTTACTTTTGAGTTCTAATGTGATTTGATGTGTCGTGAGATGCGATTTGGACCAATTCGGAATATGCCTCGAAGTGACCAAGGTATTCCTGGTCACTTTATTTGACTTCCATTGATCTTTTTTTGAATTCTAAAGTAATTTTAAGTATCGCACAATGAGTTTACAATGTTTTAGCTCGATTCCAGTCTTACACACGGTATTTATTTTTACTGATATCTCAACAAAATTTCTGTTTATTAACTGAGATGCCAGCAAAATTCTTGTTTGTAAGCTGAATCTCAGCATGATTTTCACTGAATTTCAGCAAAATAAAATGCCGAGCTAGTCACCAGTGCCAATCTCGGCAATAAATATTAAATGTGCACATCCAATATTCACCGGAACATGTTAAGGCTATTTCTCCAGAACCGGTTGACCGAATCCAAAAGTATTCAATGGGACCACAGTACCTTTCATGTGTCGCTAGCTGTGTCCAATTCGGTGCAGCGGTTGCTGAGAAATATGAGCGTATTAATTTCGTTACACACACAGACAGACATTTTCCGAACCGGTCGAGCTTATAGTCACTATATTTAGGCTGTGAACCATTTTTTTTTTGTTAATTACTTTATTTGTACAGGCTCATTCGAATAAACTTTACAGAGCCAAGTTATCATTTTCTTTATACATTATAAATGTCTTAAATCTAAAATTAAAGGATTGGAACCGATTACTCGCGGTCTTCTCGAGGTTAGTGGATGACAATTGTTTGGATCGGGAGAGGGAAAAGGAGATTTGGAATATGATTTATGATTAAAAAATTTCACTATTTCTAAAACAAATACTTAATCCTATCGACGTTATATCAACTCTGTAACTATACAATTATTACAGAAACAAATCTACAAAAAAAAAAAAATGCACACACACATACAAAACACAAACTAAACACAAGGTTAATCAAACTTACAATCTATGGTTAATATTCTTCAAGAAAACATATATGAGTTGCATAAACTCCAGATCGCGTCTAGCCAAAATATCCCGAACTGGAACATTAGGTTGTCTACCTCGAGCCCGAAGGGAATCGTACAATTCGGATCTGACTCCACGGTGCTCAGCACATGACCAAATAATGTGATCTGCGTCCTGGGGATGATTGAATATAACCATCGTCCCAAACTCCCTTCACTCCATTTATTTTGCCAGCTGGCGAGGGACTGTTGACGATAAATGAAGAAAAATTCGTCGTAGGCGATTTGTCGATCGTAAATATCGCCTTCCATAGCGCCCACCTTTGCAAGCGAGTCCGCCTTCTCATTGCCCGGAATCGAGCAATGAGATGGGACCCATGCAAAGGTGATGACAAAAGATCTTAAAGATAAAGCACTTAGAAGCTCTCGTATTTTCATGAGAAAATACGAGGAGTGCTTTACCGGCCTCATGGAGCGAATAGCCTCGACAGAACTGAGACTATCCGTAAAAATAAAATAATGATCTGGTGCAAGTGAGGCGATCGTTTCTAGCGTACAATGTATTGCCGCCAGCTCAGCAACATATACGGAACAAGGAGCTTGAAGCATTCGAGAGGCGCTATGAAATTCGTTATAAATACCAAAACCAGCGGACGCCTCTATTAGTGATCCATCTGTGAATAACGATCTTGCGGAATCAACTTGGCCAAACTTTGCAGCGTAAATTGACGGAGCAATCATGGAACGATGATACTCTGGGATTCCGCGAATCTCTTGCGTCATTGATAAATCAAAATGAACAGAACTGTCGAAGTCGGAGAAGCAAACACGATAGGGATTATGCTGCGAAGGGCTGACATCCTGTGTTATGTACACGTAGTACAATGACATAAAACGAGTTTGAGGGTTTAGCTCAAGAAGCTTCTCAAAGTTTGCAATCACCAGTGGGTTCATAATTTCACAACGGGTGAGGAGCCTGAGGGATAATTCCGAAAACCGATCAGAGAGTGGCAACATGCCCGCTAACACTTCGAGACTCATCGTATGAGTCGAGTGCATGCATCCTAACGCGATACGAAGACAGCGATACTGGATCCGTTCCAGTTTGATGATGTGCGTTTTAGCCGCCGACTGGAAGCAAAAACTACCGTACTCTAAAACCGATAAAATCGTTGTCCGGTACAACGTTAGAAGATCTTGCGGATGGGCTCCCCACCACGTTCCGGTAATTGTTCGGAGAAAATTGATCCTTTGTTGGCATTTCCGCTTCAGATACTCAATGTGGGATCTCCAGGTGCATTTTGAATCGAACCAGACCCCAAGATATTTGAAGGACATAGAATGAGTGATCGGCCTACCCAAAAGTTGAAGCTTTGGTTGTGCTGGGCTATGCTTCCTAGAAAAAACGACCAACTCAGTTTTCTCCGTGGAGAATTCGATACCTAGCTGGATAGCCCAAGTAGACAAATTGTCTAAGGTATCCTGTAAGGGTCCTTGCAGGTCGGCCTCTCTGGGTCCTGTCATAGACACTACTCCGTCATCTGCAAGTTGTCTCAACGTGCAGTTGTCCCTTAGACAATTGTCAATTTCTCTGACGTAGAAATTATACAGAAGGGGGCTTAAACATGAGCCCTGGGGGAGACCCATGTAGCTAAATCGTGAAGCTGTAGAGTTTCCATGAGAAAAGCTCATATGTTTCTCTGACAGCAAATTGTACAAAAAGTTATTAATTAATGGAGAAAGGCCACAAGCGTGGAGTTTGTCTGAAAGGACTTCAACCGATACTGAATCAAAAACCCCCTTGATATCCAAGAAGACAGAAGCCATTTGCTCTTTATTAGCAAAAGCCAACTGAATTTCAGTGGAAAGCAACGCGAGACAGTCGTTCGTTCCCTTGCCCCTACGGAAACCAAATTGAGTATCTGAGAGTAGGTGGTTCAACTCAACCCATTTGTCCAGGCGAAAAAGGATCATTTTCTCCAACAATTTTCGAATACACGATAACATCGCAATGGGACGATACGAATTGTGATCTGATGCGGGTTTTCCAGGCTTTTTAATGGCTATAACTCTCACCCGCCTCCAATCATCCGGAACAATATTAAGCTCCAGGAACTGACCAAACAAGTTCAACATGCGCCTCTTAGCGACGTCTGGGAGGTTCTTCAACAAGTTGAACTTGATTCTATCAGCCCCCGGAGCCGAATTGCCACACGAAAGGAGCGCGAGTGAGAGCTCCAGCATTGAAAAAGGCTGGCTGATCTCGTCTACCGAATTCGTCGTTTCGCGAGGAATCATCTGTGCCGGCACAGAATCAGGACATACTTTTCGCGCGAACTTGAGAATCCAACTATCGGAGTACTCCTCGCTCTCGTTGTTTGAAGACCGGTTACGCATTCTTCGCGCCGCATTCCAAAGCGTATTCATCGACGTTTCGCGCGATAATCCGTCCACGAATTGCCGCCAGTATCCGCGTTTCTTGGCTTTGATGAGGCTCTTGAGTTCGCGTTCAAGAGCCGAGTACGCTTCGAAATGTACGGGTGTTCCACGTTTCCGGAAAAGCTTAAACGCGTCGGACTTTTTACGATAAACCTCAGTGCATTGGTGGTCCCACCAAGGGGAAGGAGGTTTCCTACGGAAAGACGTTCCTGGAACCGGCCGAGTTTGAGCTTGAAGCGCGCTGTCCAAGATCAGATTGGAGAGGAAGTTATATTCCTCCAACGGTGGAAGCCCTTCTACCGACGTCAGGGCATCTTCTATCACATTCTTGAACTTTGTCCAATCGATATTACGGGTAAGATCGTACGTGACGTTAACGGGTTCCGACGGATTGAACCCACTGGCAACTGAAACTTTGATCGGCAAGTGATCACTACCGTGGGGATCTTGGATCACATTCCACGTGCAATCCAACGATAATGAGTTAGAGCAAAGTGTGAGGTCTAATCTACTTCCATTCGAGGATGGGCCAGCCAAACGTGTTTCTTCTCCATTGTTAAGAATTGTCATATTAAAGCTGTCGCAGAGGTCATATATCAAAGTAGAACGGTTGTCATCATACAGTTCCCCCCAGCCTGTACCGTGGGAATTCAAATCTCCCATAATCAACCGTGGAGCAGGAAGTACCGAACAGATATCTGAAAGTTGTTTGCGATTAACAACGGCTCTAGGAGGAATATAAACAGAAGCAATACAAAGGCTCTTACCTTTAATAATAGCCTGACATGCAACAACTTCAATACCTGGAAATTGTGGAAGATTCACTCTATAGAAGGAATGGCACTTTTTGATCCCCAAAAGTACCCCTCCTCCACGCGAATCCTCACGATCCAGTCGAATAATGTTAAAATCATAAAAAGGAAGATCGATATCTGAAGAGAGCCAAGTTTCACAAACAGCAAATGCATCACAATCATTATTGTGAATTAAAAACTTAAAAGAATCTAATTTAGGAATGAGACTTCGACAATTCCACTGTAGAACAGTGATCAAATCCCCGACCTCGTTTGGAAAATTATCCATCGAAGGAAATGATTGCTGCAATGAGGGGCCACTTCAATGTTAATTGCTTCAAGAGGGTCTTCACAGAAGGAAGCATTGCCAGAACAATGCTTTTGAGAGGATCAGAAATATTGAGGTACTTGAGAATATCGTCCACAATTTTATCAAATGAGAACAACCCGGATGAAGAAGGGGCTTCTGTTCTTAAAAATGGGCCATCAGGGGTTTTTGATGTCCCCGGGAGAGATGGAAAGTTCTGGTTATAGTCAGTTCTGCGGAAACCAGGAGGAGTAGAAACTTCCTTTTTTCCATCACTCCTTGATTTGGGCAAGCTGATTTGGGGTTCCTTATCTGCAACTTTCCGCGAACGGATGCGTTTTCGTTTCCGTGCAGAACCTTCCGGAAAACTGAAAGAAACTCCCTCCTCAGCCAAGTCAGAGTCAGACTCGTCATCAGACAAAACAGCAAAGGGATTTTTGTCGTTGGTTGATGGTGTGGCTGTTTTTAGCATTGCTGCAAAAGACTGCCTGGAACGCTCCTTAAGAGAGCGTTCTAGTTTCTCCCCGCGTTGTTTGTACGCCGGGCACGATGAGAGACCATGAGGAGTTCCCTTACAGTACACGCATTTTGGTGCAGTGACTGTGCAGGCGCCATCCTCGTGCTTCTCCCCGCATTTGGAACAGCGTGCCTTGCTGCCACAGTGAGAGGCCGTATGTCCCAACTGTTTGCAGTTTTGGCAGTTCATGACCCGAGGAACAAACAAACGCACAGGTAGCCGAAGTTTTCCCAACTCGATGTAGTGAGGAAGGGCTGAACCAGAAAAGGTCACCCGAAACGAGTCTGTGGGGGTAAAGCTCTTTTTACCCTCGCTGAAAGATACTGAGTTCAGCTTCTGGACTTCCAGTATCTCAACCGTGGGAAGCAAGGGGTTCTTGAAACGGCCAACCGCTTGCTTCGCCAAGATCTCTGGGGTCAGACTCGCTTCGGTGACCACACCTTCGATCTCCACATTACGAGCTGGGATGTACACTCTATACTCGAGTGTAAAGAGCTGGGAGGCAGCAATCTCGTTAGCTTGTTTCAGGTTAAAGACGACAACGCGAAGTTTATTGTACCTCACCTTCGATATTTCGGTCACGGCCGAGAACCGCTTCGTCAGATCATTAGTAATTTGCATTACATTCAAAGGTTTCTTTTTGGGCTGAAAGTAAACAACCCATGGGCCAGTCGAGTCTTCTGAGTAGGCTCGCGATCGGGGGCTTATCTGTCCCTGTCCATTACCAGACTGAGATGACGAACCAGGGATGACATCATCTGATTTCTGGGATGACAGACTTTTTCGACCCTTCTTGCTATCGCGTGGCAAAGTGGTGTCATCTTCCGACAAAACGTCCATTTCGTCTTCCGACAAAATGTCCATTTTGCCGTACTAGTGGGAGCGAAAAACGCTCTACCACTGCAACGATAATCAAAATTACTCGGACACAATACACGAAAAAAAAATACTAACACAGAAACACAAACTTAAAATTTAACTGATGGGAGAAAGAAAGAAACAAGAACAAAAACTTATCTGATAATCCTATACTACTACCACCGAGCGTTTACACAGCAGCAGCGGAGCGATGCGCAGCTTGGATGATCTTCGATCCGCGTGTGCGGGCGGTCTTCGTTGGTGTGTGCTTGTATGAAGCTCGGCGCTCAGCTGAACACACGATGATGGATGAGCGGTTTGAATGTGGAGGCAGATGCTGACACTCGATGACGATGATCCGTGTGCACAGGTATGCGTGACCACGCACCGATGGTGCGCAAAATGGTTGGCGAATTGGCAATCGCAAAAACAATTTTCCTTCCGATGATGCCGAAAACACACTTTCTTCTCAGAAAAAAACTCACTTTTTGATAAATTTATCGGGAATTATGCCAGGAATCACTAAGCGAGAAAAAAAAACTGATTATTTACGTCAGATAATAGCGAGAAAACTTCCAAATTAACGGAGCGCGAAACAAGTCGACCGTTCTTCTTGCTAGGACGCAGTGAGATGCTGTGAACCATTTGTCGAGATAAATTTAACTCGTGGACTCGTGGTTAAAAGTGACGTTTCGAAAGTTATTTCTTATGCTCGAAAATCCCCGTGCTGTCAATCGACCGGTTTTCGAGCCACGGTCGTCAAAATTTAACTTCTTGTCTGTCAGAAATAACCATGCTCGGATAGCAGGGTTAATCGATTACTTTCCATCTGTCAAACTTTAACCAAAAGTTAAAAAAAAATCTCCAAAGGGTTCAGAGCCTTATACCCTGGACAGACTATGGCTTATATTATGTAATATAGGCTGTCTTGCAATGAGCACTCATACATAGGATTTCCAGTGAAAACTAGATATATGAGTGCTCATTGCAAGACAGCCTATATTACATGATATAAGCCATAGTCTGTCCGGGGTATTAGGCTGTGAACCATTTGCCGAGTTAAATTTAACTCGTGGTTAAAAATGACATTTCGAAAGTTATATCTTATGTTTGAAAATCCCCGTGCTGTTGATCGACCGGTTTTCGAGCCACGGTCGTCAAAATTTAACTTCTTGTCTGTCAGAAATAACCATGCTCGGATAGCAGGGTTAATCGATAACTTTCCATCTGTCAAATGTTAACCAAGAGTTAAAAAAAATTGCCAAATGGTTCAGAGCCTTAATATAGTGGGGCTTATTACGGATGTCACTTCACGGTGAAAACTTGTCACTTGTCGTCACGGTGAAGTGATTCCCATTTGATTTGTACGGCAATCACGGCTCTTATTATGAGTATCACTTCCTTATCACCGTGTAGTGACACCCGTAATAAGGCCCAGTTACTATAGAGATTGCTGACGTTTATCGTACGCACACTACGTCACGTATACATATACGCAAAATGTTTTCATCGAGAAAAAAAAAACTACATATATAGCGGAAAATATTACCGATGAAAACAAATCACTGACACAATCATACTTTAGCAATCTCTATAGTCGAGCTGAGCCGATTTATATGAAACATTCGAACCACCAGGCCCCGGATCGAAAATCGGTTTTCAAAGTGGTAAAAATCTAAGGCCGACAACATAGTAGAAGCGATTCGAAGCGATTCGATGCGATAGCAATTGGCAAAGCGAAATGCAGCGGCAAGCGAAGCAACCCATGACATAGTGAAAGCGTTTTTGAAAACATTACAGTCGCGCGCGCAGTGCAAAATATTTGTTCAAATTTGTTATTCCTCACTAGAATCAGTCCACTTGCGTTCGAAGGCGTCAAAACACAACACGAACAGCTCTGTCGTTTTGCTGAACGCTTTACACCTCTTCGCATCGCTTTCACTATGGCTGGTTTGGGCGATTCCCATAGAACGCTCATAGAGGGTGCTTTCACGCAAGCGCTCCGCTTATTGCCAACGAATCGAATCGCTTCGAATCGCTTCTACTATGTTGTCGGCCTAAGAGGAAGAGAAGACAACTCGCTTCTTAAGGGCTGAACACAATGATAGCGGCATAGTGGCATGCGCATATTTTCCAATATACTGAAATCCGTTTGACAACCTACAATGAGCGCGTTGCGGCAAAAGCGGCATTGTACTAACACGGGTTTTTTTTTCAACATTTTGGAAAAACGCGTTGCTGTTAAGCCACCGACAAACCGACATGAATGACCATACAAAGTATCATCAAATTTATGATTTCATTACGTCGAATGTCGAAAGTCGTGTTATCGGCGTCAATCAATGTTCCTGCTATTACACTATATACTGTCCGAATATAGGATCACATCTCATTTTAAAATTTACTTACCAGTCAAATTGCTTTTTGACGTAATCACCTTCCGATCAAAATATTTTTCGATGTTACTTAAGTCACCCGATTTCTATGGAGATGACGTTTGTCCTAAGTAACAGCGCAGAGAAACACGTGAAAAGTGTACGTTCGTCGTTTCGCATTCTCATTATTTAAGTGAATAAATCGAACTGTTTGTTGCTAAGATGATTTCGGTGGTCCCAAAATGATGAATGGGCTGCACGTTAGGAGACGTGATTGATAATTCTTCCGAATATCCTGGTAAATACACTTTGACTTAAGTAACATGAGGGGGCCACCAAACGACGTATAATAACTTTTGACTCAAAAAACAGTATTTTTTAGCATGAAAGCTAGCGATCTTGTTGTATGATTTAAACCCTGCTTAATTTGTAAAACATTGCTATCACTATGAGATTAAATGTGTATAATTAAAAATAGGAATAACTTTCGGTCATCAAAACAAAACATAATTTTTCTCGGATCGGTGCGAATGTTACTATCAACATAATAAAAATTTGCTCCTGCTATATTCTATCATATCTTCCAATTCTAGCAAAAACCATCTTTCTCCCTCCTGAATAGCCTGTAAAATTGCGCATGCGATGTAGATAGGGGCTGTTCATAAACTACGTCGGCCGTTTTTGAGAGGTTTTAAACTCCCTGCGTAGACAATCGAACATCAATATTTTTGGAAATTTGTATGGATCGTAGACAATCGCCAAACCGCCACCCCCTTTAAAGTGTCTACGTGGTTTATGAACAGCCCCATACCTGAGCGATTATTCCTTTCTCCCATGAGCATTGCTCAGTTTCGCTTCACATTCGTAGTCGTTCGCACGTGTTCCTCTTGTGTACCTTACATAGTCTTTCGCGCGGCGGCCGACAGTTAAAGATTAATTCTTTTCCTTCTTCTGTTTGCGATGCAAAGAAAATCAAACTTCGCGTAGATCTGCACAACACAAGGGATTCGATTTTTTTTTATTTTGTAGTGTTTTCCGAGTTTCGTGACACGGTGGCTATTAATAAACATCATCAACGATGCAATGCGATGAATCGGATTTCCTAACATGCTCGTGTTTCGACAGTGCCTAGTCCAAACAGAATGGGAAACTTACTCTATGGTGAGAAGTGTACAATGTAGATCGATAATACCGGCGGGGTTTGTGAACTATACAACTTGCTAATGGATATGTGATAATTTGTCAGAGCAGCCCACCATGCATGGTTGAGTTATATTGAAAATACAAAGTTTTCTGGTCATTTACACTGTCACATCACTCAAGAGCTCATCATTATTAATTCAAATGATAAGAACCCATCGTCACGCTGCAACAATTGATAATCTTCTTTATGACATTGTTATACAAATAGTGACGTGTGAAACATCAAGAAAAAATTTGAGGCAGAATCTGAAGTCATCGTGTAAGAAAATAAATCTGTTTGTTTTCTCATTTCTCATTTGTGTATCAACGTTTGATACCTCCCATGTGTTTACTCGTGCTCTGGTTTTCGTACTTCGTGGAGTGTATAAATATAACCGTAGTGGCGAGTTCATTAAAAAGTCGGATTTTCCTACCACTATAAAGGAATTGGAAGAAAATGAAGTTAGACTTCAGACTTTGTCGGTGTGCTGTGGGTATGTTTATTTTCCTTTAGTCGAACCCTTTTCTGCGGATCAATGGATAAAACGAATATGCTATAAGGCGGTATATGGAAATATGTATGAAACACACCTGCTGGCGGTTGGGACAGGTGCGACAAAAGCCATCATGCGTGACTAAGAAAACGGAAACAATGGCAGTCGGTCATTTGTGAAAAAAAAAAACGAAACGATCGATCAATACGCCGGCTTTTATGACTTGTAGGAGTGTTCGACAGTCGTGCGATATATGCCTAAGATAAAAGCAGCGACATAACTACGTTGCCTGAATTCTGTATGGATTTCAAAATTCAAATCACGACCATCTTTGAAAAGTTCAAGGGTAACAAAGTATTTTTAAACTATAATCATTGAATGTTTTGAAATTGGTGTATAGTGAAAAACTCAAACTTTATTGAGAATTGCACAATTTGTTGTAAACTTTCTTCTTCTTTTTTACGATTTTTACGCGTCTTGCGAGCGTTCGGCGGGCTCTCAACTTTCATTAGCGTTGAAGGGGACGTCAATTAATTAAAAAAAATAAGCCGGGGTTCTACGCAATGGTGACGCAGGACTACGTGATCTAATATAATAAATCTCGCGACACTTTTCAAAAGGTCCTAAGTAACAAATGAAAACAAATGGAATTAAGTGATACACACTATTGCTCTTCTATTATTGTATATGATGCAAAACACCCATCCAAAAATACTTTCATTTATTTAAGATAATTATAGATCAAAAATTGTCCAATGTACAGTTGAAATGATGGGTACATGATTGTTCCTTCGGTCATTCTGACTGCCTAACACGATTGGCGGGGCCAATCTAAAGTTAAGTACTCTACTCTTAAATCTGTGAAAGGGAATCTATCTATATAATAATATCATGTAAAACAAAACGTCCAATGTAACACTCATGATTATGTCATTGAGAAAAATCGTCCAATGTAACATGTTCGATGTACAACTTGGCTATTCTTACGTGGTTTTTTTTCTATATTGAAACATGCAATTCAAAGCAAATTTGTGATTCTACCGTTTCTACTGAATTTTCAACGTTATTATTCACTCACTACATTAAAAATAGCATTGTAAAATGTATTGTTTCTAAACAGTTAAAATAATAATCTGTAAATTTTCTCAAACTGGTGGATATGTTACATTGGTCTATTTGAAAAGTGACGCGAGAAATTTTATTTGTTAACTGCAGCAGGAGCTTGTGTTTTGTATACGAATAGGAATTTGAGCGGGGTTCTCTATGTTTATACTTTTTAGTATGACGCGCTTAACATAGATGGTCTACAGCGACTCATGAAGAGCTACTGATTCCGATCAATAGCGCTGCGACTTCTTCCTCCTTCTATGGATGGTCATGTGGGCTGCAGCTCGCTGCTTGCAGGCAGCCTTTCGTTGTGTACTGGAAATCACCATCACTCACCATGCGGTGATTGAATAAACACCGTTTGGTGAAACCAGATGGAATTCAACTTTGAAATCTGTGTTAGGTAAATCGCTGTTCACAGTCAATTGGTGATAATTTTAATTATCATAGCAACAGTTGCTCATTCGTGCAATTTTCAACAGTGGCAATTTGATAAATGATAAAATCTTATTTTTAACAGATTCGTAGAAAAAATTACTATCGATTGGCGTATTAAGAATTAAAATCCATCATTTCTGGATCAAAATCAGACCACTTTCATGCCACGACCGACTTTGGTTTTTTATGTCCGATTTAAAAATATCTAGATAGAGCTGGAATTAATCATTTTGGTCGACCATTTTCCACAGAGATGGCGCTGTTCCGCTGGTAGGAAGTGATAAAAATCCCCATATAAAAATTGATAGAAGTGGGAATTATTCGCTTTCGGTGCATATACAGGTCAAAAAAAGTGAACAACAACCTAAATAAATTAATCAGGGACTTTGTCGTTTAGTTTCTTCCCGAAAATTATTGTTAAACATGCTACAATTAAATAAAAATGATTTTTCCCCATACAGTTTTACCTGCTGTACTACCAGTTCCCAGAGAGCCAAAAAATTCAAATTTGAGAGAGAAAATTTGCTCTCACGACCTCAATTTCTCAACATGCCATGTATTTTGTTGACATTCGATTTGTGATTTCCCTTTCGCAGATTACAAAATAGAGTACCTGACACTACAAAACATGTATGGTACCTCTATATATGCATTTACTTTAACATTTGAAATCCCTCCTTTTTTACATATTCTGCGCAAAAGATAATTTATGCCTCGCCCCATACATGAAAATCGGCGGGAAATGACATGTTTTGCCCTGCAGTATCCTCTGTGAACAATTAACGGAAAATAGATTGTGTGTAGTTTCCGATAGATGTCACCGCAAACAACAGCAGTGACATCTGAAGGAACATGAATGCAGAAGTTTGACCAAATGAAATAATTAGGCGTTGCAGCTTTTGTAAACAATGACTTTTCTCGATGATTTTTAGGCTACCTGATGGTGGTGATGGTGTTGATTTGCGTGAGCGAGCCTTGACTTTCAAGACATCATCGAAAGAAGTCATTGTTTACAAAAGCTGTTACGCCCTAATTCCAGCTCTATCTTGATATGGGAACTGACATCCGATTGATGACCTTGACAAATGTACAAAAATACTCTTTTTCAAGTTTATGGTGGTCCTGAAAAGGACCGTTTTGTCGTGTTGCTTTTGAGTAATGCTAAGCTATTAGGGTGGCCCACAGCGACTCATGAAGAGCTACTGATTCCGATCAATAGCGGTGCTGTTTCTTTCTCCTTCTATGGATGCTCATGTGGGCTGCAGCTTGCTGCTTGCAGGCAGCCTTTCGTTGTGTACTGGAGAACAATGTTCAACGCCACGCGTAGAAAGCACTGCTTCTGTTGATGCCGACGACCAGACACCACCACACACAGTGATTGGAACCAGGCTTGCAATTGCTCATTACAGCTAAAATGCTATTTTTCGGTATTATGAAACAATGGGATACTATAATGATAATTTTTATTTGTAAGAGCAGGAAGAGGTGGTAAAGTTTGTATATGGCATATAAAGTTTGTCAACTTTGCTTTCAGAAGGTCGCAACTAGCGATTTTATGATCGCTGATTGCTCGCTCATCGCGTTGCTCATGCAATTGCAATCCTGATTGGAACTGAATCCGATCAGCGGTTGAGGTCAGCCTTGATAGCTAGTTGCTTGCGGGGAGCCTTTTATTGTGTACTGGAGAACACCACCACTCACCACGCGGCGATTGAATATACATCGCTTGGTGAGACCGGACGGAAATCTGTTTTAGGGAAATCTGTTTTAGGAAAATCGTTTTTCGTAGGCAATTGGTGATAATTTTAATTATCACTGCTCAATAGTGACATTTTGAAAAATGATAAAGTCTTAAATTTAACAGATATGTAGAAATATTTCTGATCGATTGGTGATAAAATTGGTCCAGGGGCAGCTGAGCTATTCACGTTCAAGAACATCAATAATTTTGTTACATGTTCCATTTTCGGTTTTCACAAAGTGTACCCCATATAGAAATCACAGACGTAGTCCTACGTCAACAAAATAAATTAATCAAAATCAGTGTTCATTGCATTCTATTTCCCTACCTACTTTCCAAAAATTAATTACGTTCCCTACATTTTCATCACAATGTATCATTTTTCCAGCAAAATAGAGGTGTAAAGGTGTAGATGAACTTATAAAAATTATATGAAGACCGTTTTTTTTTTAAATAAAATGTCTTAATTCCTCCATTCAGGGTTGAAAATTCTCCCTGGGAGAATCACTCGGGTGCGAGAGATATCATTCTCTGGGGTGAATCTCTGCTTGTCTCCTCGGAAATTTACCTGGCACCACTGGAGAGATTGTTAGATACAGCACGAGAGAGTGAGAGAGTTGACTGTTCAGTGTTCGTCTGTTTATACACTCACTTCCGTTAGAAAGATGGCAGCGTAAAGGTGTTATTGTTTCTCCAAAGATTCCGGCAGAACTTAACGTGAGTGTGTGAAAACATCAACGTATACCGCCTTCTCACAGGCATATTCGACGTGGCTGTTGAAGTTAAGTCGGTCATCGATCATCACTCCCAGGTATTTCATCACACGCTTTGAGGTTATGGCGTGCCCCTGACGGTGATATCTGCCCGCTGTACCGCTTTACAGTTACTGACCAATAGCACTTTCGTTTTGTGGTGGGCTAACTGCAGCTTCGCTCCTTGCATCCAGTTACTAATCATGTCGTAACCTTTAAAAAATCTTTGCCTGCAACAAACTAACGTTGAAACATTCAGATAGTGGTTATCATCTCACCTACTGACATGAGTCTGGATGTTGGCCTGTGGAAAATATGAACTTTATTTTTTAAGCGATAATCTAGTTGATACGTTGCATAAGCTGCCTGTATTTTGTTGCAATATACGAACAAAATTCAAATATAAATTCAAGAATGAATGCTTCCATAATCATGATGGTGTCTTCAGCAAAGTTGTTTCTCATAGATTAAGCTACTTGTGGTAAAGTTCTGAGCTTAAAAGAATTTGCTGAACCATTTTTATGGACGAAAGAGTGAAGGGATGTTATTTCTCCATACATTTCGAAAAAAAAAAATCCCCATATAAACTTTAAGCCGAAATTTTCAGAGAATGGTTTTCTCCCCTAAAGGCACAAATCTGGGGGTTGGCCCGTTGGAAAAAATTATTAAAAAAATCTCCCATATAAATGTGGGCCAGTCTATTCAACCATCTACTTAGAGAACGCTAATCTTCATTCAAGTGTATAACGGCATCATCTAAATCCTTAGCTGCAATGAATAACACAGTATCATCATCGTAAAACACGTCGGAGGTCATTGATAAGATGATGTGTAGCAAGAAAACTGTCGATAGACTGTGGACTATTCTCGCTGTTCGAATTGATCAAGTTGAATAACCTCTAATTGTACTCAACTGGCCGTTGTATGAAGGGCCAAAAAAGGTTTGGGTGAATCCGTGGGCAACTTCACCCACGTGCATCCACGGGATAAATGAGAATCTCCTTCCAACAACAGGATCATACAACCGGTGCCGGAGGTTGTGATCTGGCATATAAACTTGCCCACCCTTATACACATGCCATAATGATTCAGTAACAACACAGTAGTAAAAACAAGTAATAACAGTTTTTATTGTTTGCTTTACGAATGTTAGGTTGGACATCTTTACCAATACCATCCAATACAGCATGTATGTTGATTAATTTAGATGAGCTCAAAAAGTGAAGATAGCTTTCATAAACGATGTTCATGCGCAGAGTGAACACCACAGAGATTTGGGAAAATGTAAATTTTTATGCTCCCACTTGTTCTCTAAAAAATATAAATATAGACCCTACATATCGACCCATCAACTCATGAACCGGGACCAACGGCTTTACTTCCCTTCCGAAGGAAGGCGTGATCAGAGATTTTATGCCTCAGAACATTCCGGCAGCGCCGACTGGGGTTGAACCCAGGTCTGCTGGGGTGAGAGGTAATCACGCTTACCACTACACCACCGGCGCCACTTTATTTTTGTTCTTTATTGATCCAGACTATTTATTCTATTATTTTCCCATTTTTTATCACTATCAAAATTGAGAGAGAAAATGGTTTTTGCAATATTAAAACGATGAAATGTTTCTTAAACCTTGGAAATCACTTTTTTCCTGTGTAGCTGCTCAGATTTACTGTCCTGCTAGTGCTTTTTTAGTCTTGTTTTTGGTTGTTAATATAAAATAAATTTATATTTTTTTAGAGAACAAGTGGGAGCATAAACTATATAAAGGGTGATACGGTCAAAATTTGGTAAATATCAACTTGACGTATTTCTTTCAATTTTGCATTTAAAAAACCTGAACACCCCTCATTTTGAAGGTGTGTGTGTGTAGAATGTTGCTCCTATTTTGATTTTGGAATTCACTCTTCAGTTGTCAAAATGCCGTCCAAGCAAGAAGAGCAGCGTATCAAAATTTTGCTCGCGCATCGCGAAAATCCGAGCTACTCGCACGCAAAGTTGGCAAAATCGCTAAAAGTTGCCAAATCAACCGTTACAAATGTAATTAAAGTGTTTGGGGAACGTTTGTCGACAGCCAGGAAGTCTGGATCGGGGGGAAATCGAAAACCGGAAGCCGCTGAGACGACAAAGAGAGTTGCCGGTAGTTTCAAGCGAAACCCTAACCTCTCTCTCCGAGATGCCGCAAATAAGCTGGGTGTATCGTCTACAACCGTGCATCGAGCCAAAAAACGAGCCGGACTATCGACTTACAAGAAGGTAGTGACTCCAAATCGCGATGATAAACTAAATACGACGGCCAAAGCGCGATCCCGGAGGCTGTACACGACGATGCTGACGAAGTTTGACTGCGTGGTAATGGACGACGAAACCTACGTCAAAGCCGACTACAAGCAGCTTCCGGGACAGGAGTTTTATACGGCAAAAGGAAGGGGAAAGGTAGCAGATGTTTTCAAGCACATGAAACTGTCAAAGTTCGCAAAGAAATATCTGGTTTCCCTAATAAAAATTGTATGGTTAATTTGCTTAACGACGTGTTCTGGGTATCATCCAAACCTTTTGTGGAATAGTTCAATGATTTGGGTTATCGTTCGTTTATGGTTATTTTTTATTAGGGTTGGCAAGCCATCTGTACCTGTGGCTTGAAAAGCAGCATTTTCATAGCTTCCGGGACTGTCAACCAAGAAATTTACGTGAAAGAGTGTTTGAATAAACGTCTGCTGCCTTTCCTGAAGAAACACGGTTGTTCCGTACTGTTTTGGCCGAATTTGGCATCTTGCCATTACGGTAAAAAGGCCATGGAGTGGTACGCCGCCAACAACGTGCACGTGGTTCCCAAGGACAAGAACCCTCCCAACACGCCAGAGCTCCGCCCAATTGAGAAATACTGGGCTATTGTCAAGCGGAACCTAAAGAAGACCAAAAAAACTGCTAAGGGCGAGCAGCAGTTCAAGGCAAACTGGCTTTCTGCGGCGAAGAAGGTGGACAAGGTGGCTGTACAAAATCTGATGGCAGGGGTCAAGCGTAAGGCCCGGCAATTCGGATTTGGAAAAGCGGAAGCCTAACTGAATATTTTTCCTGAATTTTATACTAATTGAACTTGAAAAAGAAATTTAATTTGATTTTTTAAATAAACGATTTCACCGATTTACACGCGTTTTCCCTTGACCAAATTTTGATCGTATCACCCTTTATATAGGTGTGAGAGCTGCCTCCCTGGTGTCGATACCATTGGTGCTCAGCACGGAAAACAAGTTCGAGGGAAAGCAAATCAAGGAATCAAGGAAAAGAAGAGCAAAACTCGAATCAAGAAAATTTTAATAAATAGAATCAATCTTTTAAATTTGTCGAACCTCTTAACGGAATCCCTTTATGAAGAGCTTTGGGTGTGTTGGTTTATTTCCTTTTAATTCCGTTATAATTGCTTATCTTTTGACAGATAAGTGTATTTCGTCTACTACTTGCAGACTTCATCAGTGCCAAGTACTCAACCAGTCAAAGCTCGCCAACGTAAATCAACAGCACCATCAAGTAGGAGAAGACATCCCCTATGTTGGTAATGATGGTTTGCGTGGGCGTGCCTTGCATTTTTAGAAATCATTAAAAGAAGCCATTGTTTACAAAAGCTGTTACGCCCTAATTCCAGCTCTTTCTAAATTTGGTTAGTTCCTTAATCTGTTGCGTTGATTGTAATACATTTTTTCTAATTGCATCACCTTGAATGACCCGGAAACACCCATTACCCCAAAAAGCTCATTTCCTCTAAAGATCCGTTACTTTAAATTTAGATTTTTTTTTTATTTGGATTGTTTAATAGCTTTTATATGAAGATGGAGTCAACTCCAAGAAAAAATGATTCGTGGTTACTTCTATTGTATTTTTCAAAAAGCTTTCAGCTGTCAAAGAGCAGCTCATCATACAAGAAGGAGAAACATTATTTTCGAGCAATCAATTAAATTTTATGAAATATTGTATCTGTCCAAGAACAGGTCAACGGCGCCGGTGGTGTAGTGGTAAGCGTGATTACCTCTCACCCCAGCAGGCCTGGGTTCAATCCCAGTCGGCGCCGCCGGGATGTTCTGAGGCATAACATCTCTGATCACGCCTTCCTTCGGATGGGAAGTAAAGCCGTTGGTCCCCGGTTCATGAGTTGATGGGTCGATAGGTAGGGTCCAGGTGTGGGAGCTGCCTTCCTGGCACGTCGGTAGCATTGGTGCTCAGCACGGAAAACAAGATCGACGGAAAAAACAAACCAAAAGGAAAAAAAAAAAAAAAAGAACAGGTCATAAAAAAAAGGTTTTGCACCAATCGCATGACAGTTCAGTGGTACTGTTTAAATGGACATAGTCGATTGGGTAGATTTTCTCGGTAATTCAGACTGCAATGGGCGCGAGCAACATCCTTTCACCATGCATTTCCTCGTCATTATTCAAATCAATTTCCGTAATTTTTAAAATATTTTCTATTCTAAGCGTTTGTAAAAATGGTCTATCTTTTATAAACAACTTGTTGAACCTTTTTCGCACGAACTGAAGTACTTCCACGCAAACCAACAACACCATCGGGTAGGGTAAATTATCTCCTTCCCGATAGTGCTCTTGGTTTGCTTGGGCGTTCTTCGGTTTGCGTGAAAAAGGTTTAAGAATTTGTTTATAAAAGTTTTCTAAAGTTACGCGAGCATTACGTCATATGTTCATTAAAAAAAACACAGCCCCGCTACAACGTCATTTTTTTTTCGTAAGTTCATTCAGTACATTGGTCATTAAAGAAGTAGTCAACTCCAATTAGGTTCTGCAGCGTGACGTCACGAATGAAGTCAGTGTGTGCTAACCAGCTAGTGTCAAAAACAACAGCTTTTTACAACCTCTGCGTGGAAAGCTGAATTGAGCATAGTAGTTCATGGCACAAAGAAGGAGTCTTTTCAGCATTTTTAATTGCAGTTTTCAAAAGATTTTTTTCACTCAAATAACAGCTCATGATAGAAAGAAAAAGTAAACTATAAATGAGAATCCAAGAGAGAAATGATTCGTGTATACCTCAATTGAATTTTTTAAATATTTTTTCGGTCAAAGAATAGCTTATGATATAAAAAAGTTGCTTGTCTTGACAAAGGGTTCATCCACCATTACGTTTGACTATAAATTATAAGTATTCAATGCTAAGAGATAAATTATCTGTGAATATTTCAACTGAATTTAAACAGATATTATTAACAAAAGAACAGCTCATGATATAAAAAGTATACCTTTGACGTTGTTTTTCCTTTTAATTCTACTACTATTGTATCACTTTCACATTCGCTAATTCACTTTCACTATATACTTTCACTAGCACTTTAAACTATACCAGATACGTATTTCGTTAACTGCTTTCAATTTTCTGCAGTGTATAGTTATAGACATAAGTCTATGATTATACCTTGTATAGACATACAAAGTTCACTGTTGTACCATAGAGGTAACTCTGGTACAACGGTACTAATTTGTATGTCTGTCTGTGGTATAGACACTGAAAAAGTTTGCAAGTAGTAAACGAAATACGTATCTGTTATAGTTTGAAGTGGAAGTAAATAGTGAAAATGAATTAGTGAAAGTGAATTAGCGAAAATGAAAGTGGTACAATAGTAGCAGAATTCAAAGGAAAAACAACGTAAAAGGTATACTTTTCTATATCATAAGCTGTTCTTTGGTAAATAATATCTCTTCGAATTCAATTGAAATATTCACAGAAAATTTATCTCTTAGCATTGAATAAAAGCATTTGATCGACAATTTGGCGTAGCTGGTAGCTCGCCTTCCACATTTCAGATTTCAGATTTGGCATGCTGGGAGGTATTTTAGTGGTATCTTGACAACGGAGTGGATTTCATCGAAAATGACATTAACCCCGTCCCCCGTAGGACTACATAATTTTTGTTCGATTTTCTAGTTAGTTGTTTCAAGATATTGTTTTGGAATAAAGTGAATTTCGGTACGGTAGGGGAAAAATTCCACTATCTGAGGGTACGCCGTTCGAAAAAGTCATGTAAATTTCTGCGAGCTATAGCGCACATCAAATTAACGCTAGATTTGGCATAAATTAACGCGATATTCCGTAAATTAGCAATATTGTATGCAAGCTTACAAACGATTTCGCTGTTTATGCCAAGTATAGCTCAAAATTAAACGAATGAAGATTTTACGCGATAGTTAAAATTCAGATTTTTTTTCTGTTTTGGGAAAAAAAATGATGTTCTTATATTTTTGATATCTTTTTCCAATATTTTCAGAAAAATAGAACCCCATATTTTTATTATTTTTATAAGCAAACCTAAGCAGGAGTAATGATTAGTAATTAGTAATTATCAGTTCATCACTCTCTGCTATGCAAAGATGCTGCATTTGAGAGGGGTGAGTAAAGGTAGGGGGGGGGGGGGGTTTGGGGTTAAATTATCTGCTAAAGTACCAGCAATATGAATGCTTTCGGAATGTGAATGACATTTAACTGGCGGATATCGATGATTGAGAGGTTTTTTTTTTGAGGAATAACGGAATGCTTAAAGATTTGAAACCAATTTCTGGCACCATCTTGAAATCCAATATGGCGGCTTCCAGTTTAAGAAAACCTGTCAAATACCCTTTACTATGGGTATTTTCATAATAAGGGAAAAGGTAAAACGGACGGAAGTTAATGTCCTACCAAGATAACTGTCGGATTACGAAAAACTGTCAGATGCCCTATGTGTAATGTGAATATTTTCGAAACAGGGACGACGTTTAGACGGTGTAAATCGATAACTGACGAAATTTTGGAAATCGTTACGTTAGAAAAACGGTCAACCCTACAAAATGAGTTTTTTTTTTTCAAAACAAGAACGAAGTGTAAAGGTTATGTATGAGACCATTTTTCAATCCAAGATATCTGGTTTTTAACAAACAGTCTGATATATTACAATAATGACTGCTGGTTGGAGATCTTTGGGAGCTCCGGCTATGTAGTCTGGCGAGTTCAAACGATAGGTTAACATGTAAAGCGCATACCCCCATAGAATACCTTATATCTTATACTTAATATGATAAATATCGGAATGAGTTTAAAAACGGCTTGAATCATGTTAAACCCATCTGACATCTCAAATCACATGAGAACACAAAAAAAAGATCAATGGCTATTATATTGAGCATCTAGGATGAAATTGGCCTCATCCGGAAATGTTCCGGGTACCCCAGGGGAAGTGGCCAGTTTCTGACTTTGACAAAAAACCATCATGCGACACCTCAAATCATATGATTATTCCTTAGTTGATTCTAAATCAGGTTTTGATCATTCTTCCAAAATTTGAGATTATTTAATATGAGTTTGTAATTCAACTGGCCTTTTGAAGTTTGTATGGGAATTACTGTGGAAAAAGTAAACTATTTGTTCTTAACGCCTTAACCATAATTATAAACGGGAAAGCTTGCTATCTGTTATTATGTGAAATTAAACAGATACAACTTTGCTCAAGACAACTTTTTGGTTAGACTCCAAGCTAATTTGTTATTAATTGATTACAAAGCCGATAGCTTTCTGATATGCTGCTATCAGAGCTACACTGCATCTTGCATTAATGACATAGAAAAGTGGATTTTTTGCCCTATTTTTCAGACCAAGCACACGAATGTTGCCTGCTAAGCAGTTGATGGAGCATGTCAGAAGAAAATCATCTTCGAAATACATTAATCACTAATTTCAATTCACTAATTTCAATTCACAGTCAGAAAAGTTGTAGCAAAAAAAATTTCATATTAGTAAAGATCGAAAACTTTTCCATAGATCATTACAGCGAGGGATAAAAAGTTCACTTTATAAACTTCAAAGGGCCAGTGCAATATGAGTTCCCATCCAAATAAGCTGAAATTTTGGGAGAACTATCTGGACCTTATTTGAAATCGATTGAGCTTGGTGGAGCAAAATCGATATTTTGAACCACCCTTTTATTTTTCAGAATGGGAACGAAGCGTTAAGGCTGGACATCAATGTCCAACGCTAGTTTGAAGTCTCAGATGGCTACTTTCGATTTACGGAAAACTGTCAGACACCCTAAAATAAGGATGAACCTCTAAGGAAGCCTTATTTTGAAGCTTCAATACCACAAATTTACACTACAGCCAACGTTAACTTCCAGTTGTATTACAAATAGGTATATACTTATGTGCGGTGTACATTGCAGTTGACCGAGTTCGTGAGAATGAACTTATCGAAATCCATTGTCAGTCCGTTTTCGCCGCAATGGAGGGTGCAATTCCAGTTGATGAGATTATTGTTCTGGGTGACTTCAATCTAGCTGGTGTTTCGCGGAAACCATCTCACAGTGGCTATCTCTAACCAGACCCTGTACGCTCTGTATTTCATACAGCTTCAGTGCAACGCTTTCTCAAATCAATCACGTAGTTAACGATAACAATAGAAGCTTATCACCCATATTCTCGTTTTCGTTCAAACCGTATTTTCCATACAAAAAAAATTTTTTTTTGTATGAAAAATATGGTTTGAACGAAAACAAGAATACCTCTGTTTCATAAGCACTCAGAACACTACTCTACTCATCTCCACGGCACCTTCTCCACCAGTAAAGCAAGTTTCTCATTATCCTCTTTTGGTTGTCACTGTCCAAGATAATATAATCATGCTCGGGATTTTGACGGCATTTCTCCAACCGTGTCATACGATTTCCGGAAAGCTGATCATCTTAGTATCTTTGACGCGCTGTCTAGTATAGACTGGGAAAGCATCCTGGATCCGGATCCTGGATAACGTTCAAACCGCTGCGAAAACTTTTTCACATGTCTTGATATGACCGGCACGTTCCAAAAAGAATTCACCAAAAATTATCAAGCCATCCAAACCATCGCAATGGTGTTTTTTTTTAATATTGTTCGTTTATTTCGATGGCTCAATAGCGTTAGCTTCACGGAGCCGATAGTTAATTGTTGGCTTACTTTTACTTACTGTTAAAGGGGTACATTGTCAAAACATAGGATCAGCGGAAGACCATACGGGCGGGGTTTCGTTGTCTCATAAAATGTTTTTTGCCAGTATGAACGGAAGTGCGGTTCTAAATTCGTCTGGAGCTCGACCGGCTATGGTGACCAGTGAGCGACGATGAAACTCATCGAGACAAAGGAACAAAATATACAAAAACTAGTAAAGAGAGACAATCATACCAGACATTTGCAGAAACACATAAATCGACTTTATTTAGCAGAGATAGCAAGTTCCCAACACGTTTCTGATTGGAACATAGGGTTGTCTACCTTTGGCCTCGAGGGTATTTAAAATTCGCTCACTAGAAGGGAACCCCTGATCTCTAACTGCAAGCAGTATCTAAGCGGTGATCAACACGGCTTCATTTCCGGTCGTTCTTCTACCAGTAATCTTCTGTATCTGACATCGTACATCACGAATAGCATGGCAGAACGGGCTCAAATAGACGTAATTTACACCGGCTTGCCGACTGCATTCGATAAACTGAACCATGCGATTGCGATTGCCAAGTTAGATAGACTAGTATACACACTTAGAAATTTTTACACAAATCTGTAAAATTTTACCGAAATCACAACAGCTGTAAACAGTTTCGGAGATTTCCTGTAATTTTTCACAAATATCTGTGAACTTTTCTTCGAAATATCGAGAAAAAAATGCAAAAAGTTAAAAAAAATAAAACAGCAAAAAGGTTATCTTCCATTTAATTCCACTTAATTAATTTTGGTATCCATGACAGATACGTATTTCGACTACAATGTGCAGTCTTCATCAGTGTCATTCCCACTAAAGAACTTATCAAAATCTAACCCCCTTAAGTACTCATCCCCTAGGTAAAAAAGTCAAGATCATAGGTATAAAAATGAAACTACAATGTGTTGAATCGGAACCTACCTAACTAATAAAAACCAAAGATTTAAGTAAGCTAAAGGAGAAAAATCTATACAACTCTCTAATAAGGTTAAAAGTTAAAAACTTTAAATAGCAAAATAATTCTTTGTTCAATATTTGCTATTTATTTTAAAAAGCTTATGACAAATGCAAACTTTAGAAAAAATGAAAACTTTGGACACTTAAAAATTTACAAAAATCAAATCAAACTTTTGAGCTTTACTCATACCCAATTCGCATAACAGCCCCATGTAGATAAGAAACCGACAGGACTGTTTTATATAAAGCAAGTGGATGTCAAGCTTTGAAAAGTTGACTATATTAAAAGCAAACATTTCAAACTGCTCAAATTTCAATAAACTAATAAGATTTTTGACATCATCTGACATTATCGTTGTATGGTTCCCAACAAGATTTCAAGATCGTAGTTGCAAGAGCACGTTCAAATTGAATATTTCGTCATTAAAAGCTGCTGGTGTGGCCAACGGTAATAACATTTGTGAAAATTGCACATATAACAATAGAACGAAGCATATCCTAATGAATCTATCCAAAATGTCAGATAATAACTAAACCTGTGTTGACCTTCAAAGTACAACACATGTAAAGCTTACTGAGCTTTCAAACTAACGAATTGAGTTTATTTCATGAAATCTGATTCACATGTTATAGATCAATGTTTAACGTAAACTTGGTATCATGCATACCAAGTTTCAGGACGAAACAACGCACGAGTGCTTGTGTTACAAAAGTTGCAACGACTACTTAAATTTCAAACGACGTCGGATTAAAGATTGTAAGATAATCGAGGGGTATTGCATACAGTAAAAATCTTCCACTGATTGGTACCCTGAATTTACGTGAAATTCAAATGTTATGTTAGTTTACATACATATTTGGACACATACTGGGTCACCATAAAGTTTTAAAGCACCGTATAATTTCGTTTAATGTTTTCAATGAATATTCGATTCGATTTTCTGAAATGAGCCCTGAAAACCGGATTTCTGGGTAGTATATTTTTATTTTAATATTTGGCACTCTCCGATTTATTCAGAATCGTGGCAGCCCTCGATGGTATAAAACAAAATTTTCCCTTCGATTATGGCAAAAGGGCACTCATTGGCACTCACTTTACCGCCATTACCGAGCGCAACTAGATACTGCTAATATGCCAGTTTAGTTCAGTGTAGTGTTATCACTACACTACTAGTGGGCGCCGATATTCTAGGCAGTAAATGCGTGGCATACTGTGCCGAAGGCGGTGGATTCGATTCCCATCCTGTTCAAGGATTTTACCTGGATGGAAAATTACTCGAATTTTCTAGACTTCGGGTATCACTATGCCTGCCGCGCAATATGCGAAACCAAATGCAGGCTTTAAAATTCCTCAATTAACAAATGTGAAAGTAATTAGTTTATAACAGGTGTAAAGTTCCGGTTGGGACGTATTAGCCAAAGAAGATGAAAATTTTTGTTATCAGTTTATCAGTTTTTTGCCATTCCTTAGTTGTAAAATACCTGCTGAGCGATCTGCACAAAAAAAGGTAAAATTGCAGTCCAATATTGCTTTTCAATCCCATCACTAAATTTGCCATTTCAGGGGAAAAATCAATGCAACTGACAACTGCAGCATGCTATTAAAGCTGATAATCTGACGCCAAATGCTTATTTAGCTGTGTATACGTCAGAAGCTAAGGTTGATATCACGATGAAAATTTCACCGAAGTCATAACCATGTTGGCAAACTGTTCAGTGGTTTTAAATCTACTTCTTACGAATTGACCTTGATCTATTCCATTTTATTCACTCCATGACGTAAAAGCCTCAGTAGAGTTTCCAAGTCTCACATTAAGAACAACGAGTAAACAAAAAAGTTCCCACAATTATCGTCCATCCATGAAGTCTGCTTGTACAGCCTCTTATAAACTCAACTTAATATTTATTTGCGTTTTCAGACATTTCCTCACATAGTGTGCACCGTTGGAGCATCTACACCAGTAGCGTCAAGACATAGAGAAAACAACGACCATCGTGCACGTTGAGCTTGGGTTCAAGAAAACCCGTTCGTCGTTTTTGGAGGCACATTACCTATCATCTTCGCGGAAAGCGAAAAGTGCGTATTATATTCCCTCCAATTCATCACAGACTAAATTCCTCTAGCAACATCTAGTCCAAGGGCCTCACCCAGCTTCGCTTCACATCACACGAAACAATGAGTAAGGTAAGTAAGTTGAACGGCTTATTGAATGAGGGAAGGTACATCGGGGGAAAATGGGAACAATTTTAAATCTGAATGCTAAAAAAGGACTGGGACAAAATTGTTAATTCCAAAATACTACTGATGACGTCATTAGCTCGATGGAGTATTCCGTTTTATCGCACCCACACTTAAGCATTTAGATTTAAAAATGGACGTTCCCACTGGCCCGGTGTACCTTATACCCACCATTTATCATAGGGTAAAGTGCTGACGTGTGGTTCATGTTTAGCAGTATTTATTGATTGATTGCAAGTTTTTTGGTCTTGATTTTAAGAGCAGATAAAAAGTTAATCGGTGCTGTTGCAGATAATTATATAAACTGGCAATATGTTACTTCAAAAATATTTTCAAAATATATAATAAGCCTTCCGATGACCACATTACATAATATGTGCCTGCGGTTATTCATTACAGATTCTGTATTGTACTTCTTTGGAATGATGTATATATGCCACGTTCTAAGGGGGAAGGGGGGGAGGGGTGTAATATTATGTGGCAAGGTATAGGAAAAGCTTGACGAAAGGGGGGAAGGCGGTTAATGTTTCCTCAATTCTGCGTAACATAATTAAAGTATGGCCCCCTATATTGCGCATTGCGAACATTATAAGTGCGACGAAAAGTGCGGAAACTCTAATAAAAGTGTGCTTTTACATTAAATCCTTTTTGTGTCTTCGGCGAAGTTTTTCCTCGGTTCATAAGAAGTCCGCACTTTTTTCTAGCAATTCTGTTCTTTTAAGGAGTCCAATTAAAAATACAAAATACAATAAAAGCAAGAGAGCTTAGAACTTAGAGGTAGAGTTGGGAGGAGACAACAAAATACAATTCGGCAGCAGGGTTTTCTATGTAAAATACCCTGCAACCCTTATAATTGCCAGAAGGTAACGTTTCCACATGACCTTTCATTTCGATTCGATGTGCGTGCGAAATCAATTCATCGCAGTTTTGGCACATTTCATGGAACCGTTAATTAACCAGTAAAGATAAATTAATCAATAAAGTAAGCTCATTATTGCGCATTTTGCACTAAAGTAGACTCCAACACTAAACATAATCCCTCAAAAATGTTTTCGTACATACTACAAAAATAATAATTTTCAAAGTTCTATCACGACTAGTATGTTGATATGATACTCATTTGTAAAATATAGCAATTTTAAATATTCCAAATGGTAATTCTTTATTTTAATTTATTGAGCGAAAAAAAATCTAAGAAATGATTTTTATTTATTTATTTATTTATTTATTTATTTATTTATTTATTCGTCAATCAATCAAATCGTAGACTACATATTAACATCACACGAAGCAATGAGTAAGGTAAGTAAGTTGAACGGCTTGTTGAAAGAGGTAAGGTACATCGGGGGAAAATGGGAACGATTTTAAATCTGAATGCTATGAGTGTGACAAAACAGTTAATTCCATAGAACCAATTACATAATACTGCTGATGACGTCATTAGCTCGATGGAGTATTTCGTTTTATCGCACCCAAACTTAAGCATTTAGATTTAAAAATGGCCGTTCCCACTTGCCCGGTGTACCTTATACCCACCATTTATCATATGGTAAAGTGATGACGTGTGGTTCATTGTTTAGCAGGATTTATTGATTGATTGCAAGTTTTTTGATTTTGATCTTAAGAGCAGATAAAAAGTTAATTGGTGCTGTTGCAGATAATTATATAAACTGGCAATATGTTCCTTCTAAAATATTTTCAAAATATTTAATAATGGTTTTAGCGCAGGAGACTACTTTGGTGCAATATGCGTAATACAATGAACTCTCTACAACTCGATATTAAAGGGATCATCGAGTAATGGAATTATTGAGTTATAGAACAACAATCCCATAGGAAATCACAACTGTAATGACCCATTTCATTATCTTTCACCATGGTTCTATAACTCATAATCGAGCTAGTGGACATCGTGTTATGCAGAGTTAACTGTTTTTGTGATGCCAGTAACTAACTAAATTTGAAAAGCACGCGTAAAATAAAGGTGATTAAATTTCTATTCGATTACAATGCAGTTTAGTTTGATCAGGTAATAATAAGAAATCCTCTGAATATTTATAGGTTTTCTCAATAGTGCATCAAACAAATTGTAGTATTGGTATTTTTAATTAAAACTGAAATTCGCCATACATTTTCAAGTCGAATTTTCACAACACGAGAAACAAAGAGAGAATGCTCGGAATATGCTCTCTTTTATGTATTCGTTTAACAGTGTAACACTCAATTAAGGTGATACGGCACGTCATGCAACAATGGCTGTCCCACAATCATTAAATAAACGTGTTTTGGCATGCGTACGAAAGACATCTTCCTACAAAATAGTAAATTATTAATTACATACCTTAAAAAATGGGCCAAAATTGTATGAATAAGATCTGTATACATATTTTTACACTTTTCCACCAAAATATTGCCAATTCATTCACACATTCGCAATATTTGCATTAAAAAGATCGATCAGTCGATTTTGTTCTGCTCTGGGCATGCAATTTTAATGTTTTCACTAGCTTTCACTTCTCAGAACCACACTAAAAACAATTACGACACGTGCTTCTACAAGCACTTTCAAGTTAATTCACTTCTTAAGTCGATATTTACTCAAATAATATCATCTTTTTTCTACACACCACATTACGAAGGTGTGTGTATGAATCATCTATCATCGTATCCAGTGTTGTCAATTCAATTGAAACAAAATGTTTAAAAACAATGTTTTTTTTTTTTTGCTTTTGAAGGTGCTTCAGGTTGAAATTTACAGTAATATATATATCACTTTTTCTATAACTTTTTATTAACTGTTACACATTCGACCTATTAATAACGAACTCTAGTGGCTATGTTTACGGAAGTTGCGACAGTGCATGATGTACACTGACACCCCTACAGCATCAATGATAGTCATTTCACTGACGCATAGAAAGGAGAGATAAAAGAGCAAAAAAAAAAAGCGTGACGTATCGTATCACCTTAAGCCCGGTTTATGAATCATCAACTCGACATTCAATTTTCTTTAACTGTGAAATGAATGTCCAGACTACTGGTCGATGTAATTCGCTTTCAAGGTAATGGGCATTTTATTAATATGTTATTGAACATTCTTCATTAATTTTTAACACATTTAACGATTTATATCAATATTATCATTTCCGCGAACTACTCACAGCAGCGCTGGCATCGGATCTATATATGGGTCATTCCGCCCTAAGTGACCGAGAAAAATTTCAAAGTTAAATTGACCTCTTCCAATTTAGACCAAATTTGAATGGGAAGTTTATTCATGTTTTAAAAATCAATTTTTGTGTACTGATCGGAGCACCCCTCGGTCAAGGGAAGCATTTTAAATTTTTCGTGATTATTTTCAAGAAAGTATTAGCACAGACAAACAGACAACAGACAACCGATACTTGTACCGCCGATATGTGCTCCGTACACAGGCATCCCTTCGCAGGAACCCAAAGCGTTTCTGGTCGTTTGTTAACTCAAAAAAGAACGAAGTCGGTTTGCCTTTATCAGTTCATCTCGGTGAACAATCCGCCAGCTCTGAAACAGAAAAGTGTCGTCTCTTCGCTCAACATTTCATGAGTTCTTTTAATGATATGTCGGCATCACCTAACCAAGTTGGAATAGCAACCCGCGATACTCCAAGAGATGCGTTTGATTTTCGTTCATTCCAAATCGATGAGCATACTGTTGAATTGGCTATTCAAAGGTTGAAACTCTCGTATGCTGTTGGTCCGGATGGGATTCCCTCGTCCGTCCTAAAGCTGTGCTCTGAATCGCTACTCACTCCCTTGGCAAAGTTGTTCAACTTGTCTTTGCAGGAGTGCAAATTTCCTGAGGCATGGAAATTTTCGTACATGTTCCCAGTGCACAAAAAAGGTGACAAAAGGAATGTCCAGAACTACAGAGGGATCACATCGTTATGCTGCTGTTCCAAAGTGTTCGAGATTATCATCAACGAGGCACTTTTCAGTTCCTGCAAAAACTACATTTCCACGGCTCAGCATGGATTCTATCCAAAGCGGTCAGTTACGACAAACTTGACTGAATTCGTGTCACTTTGCGTTCGGACCATGGATTCTGGTGGACAAGTCGACGCCGTTTACACTGATCTGAAGGCTGCATTTGATCGAGTTGACCACTGCATATTACTGGGCAAACTTGAAAAACTTGGCGTTTCTGACTCCATGATTTCATGGTTCACGTCTTATCTCACAGACCGCTCGCTCTGCGTTAAGATTGGCGCCTCGCAATCTGAAGTATTCACGAACATCTCCGGTGTTCCACAAGGAAGTAATCTGGGACCGCTTTTGTTTTCGTTGTTTATCAATGAGCTTTCTCGTCTACTGCCACCTGGATGCCGACTATTCTACGCCGACGACGTTAAAATGTACATGATCATCAATAGCATCGCTGATTGTGAGGATTTGCAACAGATTGTGGATCATATGCAAAGCTGGTGCTCCCGTAACTACTTGACGCTTAGCATCAATAAGTGCAATGTGATATCCTTCTACCGTAAGAAGAAACCGATCAGATTTGATTATTCCATCTCCGGCCAGATTTTGGAGAGAGTTAGTCAAGTCAGAGACTTAGGAGTTACTCTTGACTGTGCATTGACGTTCAAGCCCCATTACAATGACGTCCTGAACAAAGCCAACAGACAGCTTGGTTTTATATTCAAAATCTCCGAAGACTTTCGTGACCCGCTGTGCCTGCGGGCATTGTATTGTTCATTGATCCGCTCTATTTTGGAGTTCAGTGCTGTCGTTTGGTGCCCTTATCAGGCCTGCTGGATTGCAAGGTTTGAGAGTGTACAAAGGAAGTTTGTTCGTTACGCGCTACGTCATCTACCCTGGCGTGATGCATCTAACTTGCCTTCATACGGGGACCGCTGCCGCCTGCTTGGGATTGATACCCTGGAAACAAGACGACGTAATGCTCAAGCTGTCTTTGCCGCTAAGATTATTATCGGTGAAATTGACTCCCCACAACTACTTCGGCAGCTCTACTTCTACGCACCTGAGAGAGTAATGAGACAACGTAACTTCGTTCATCTTGCGACTCGTAACCGACAGTATGGGATGAATGAGCCTATCCGCGCCGTGGCTAATGCGTTTAATGATGCTTATGCTTGCTTCGATTTTAATGTACCGTTAACTGTTTTTATCAGAAGAATGTCCTGAATGTATAGATTGACTAAGCATCCTTTTAAACTTAGATTATTCATTAAGACAACCAAAAGTCAGATGAATTAAGATTATAATAAATAAATAAATAAATAAATTACCGCTTCGGACGGCGTGGCACTATAGTCGCTATATTCATAGTCTGGCGAATAGAATTTCGATCTATCAAAAAGCGGAACCAATTCAATATATTTTAGACCATCAATTGAAAAAGTTCTATCAACTTTTATAAACAAAACGTTGATTATTCTTTCCTTGCTAATCGAACGCAAATTACCGGCATCATCGGATAGGGCAAACATTCCCCAACCCAAAGATGGTGTTAGTTTGCGTAGGCGAGCCTTGAGTCACGAGAAAGGGTTTCCGAAGTTTTGTTCGCAATAGCTGATGTGCTCTTTTCTGTTGTTGGTCGTGATTTGTTCGATTGGTTCCGCTATTTGACAGCTCAATTGGTTCCCTAGATTCTATCCTCCAGACTATGTATTTAGCGACTATACGTGGCACTGGGTCACTGAGTCAGTGGTTAATGTGGTGTTTACATCTGCTTCAGAGACCTAATTTAAAACTAATGATGGATCTACCGAAAAAAAAAAACGTATTTTTTGCGAATTGTTTTATCTCACACCATGCATGGCGTTTTTGTGTACTATACTGAGGTGCAAATCAACAAATGTGTAACAAAATAGTGTCAGTACATATTGTAGTCGATGTCGATGTCGAATTTAGTGCACATTGATCAGCAAAATAACTCAACATTGATCAACCCAATGTAGTTATGCAGGGGAAATTCTGTTAATTTTAAAATAAAATTTAAATACATTATAGTATCTCATGCGTAAGATAAACGGTGGTCTGATTATGTTAACATAAATTGTTGCGAGTTTTGAAACATAACCGAAACATTGAAATATTTTAAGTTTTTTTTTTCTGTTAGTTTTTAAATTACGCACTAGTTAATATTCATTATTTTTTCTGTGTATAGAGCATAGTGCCCTCCACAGTATAGTCAACAGATGGCGACATGAACGATGTTTTACAATCAGACTTTGTGAAACAGACAAATTTAACCGTATTTGACTTTCTTATGGACTCCTGGCTTAAAGTATACAATATCCGTTTGCCCTAACACGTCACGATTTTATGCTACCACTCTCTCTATGAGACTGTACCGCTCTACTAACGTGTATGACACCAGTAAGATTGCAGCACAGTAGTTCCATAGAGGTAAGACCAGAAGTTCCCAAAGAAACGTGCTCAACTTTTTGGCTCAGCTCTGGTACTCTCTTCGGTCCCAAGCTAATCGATGCACCCCTCGAAACATAGGAAAATCCACGAGCCCCTCATTTTATCTGTCAAAGTTTCATAGCGAATCAAAACAAACATTGCGTAGTACTAGAATATCGACTGGAATGGGGTACGTTAATCGATTTGCTTGGGACCAATAGGCTAGTCAAGTAGTGAGACAATTCAAAATCGTTAGTTTCCACCGGTTGGTAGTTCTCCGCTTACTGAAGAGACCACCATAATATTAGAAATATCACCAAATTAAGTCTGACATATTGAGATACAGTTTTCATATATGCAACACTGAGAAAAATGTGCATATAACGTTTATGTGCCACACACATAGATTTTTGCAATGTGATTGCACAAATGAAATTTATGTGTGAGGCACATAAATTGCTTCCAATCGACATTCAATGAATTTTATGTGTGATCACAAATGGGCATTATGGGTAGTGATGAATAGATTTCATTTGTCTGTTGATACTTTTTATTGTTTATTATTTTGAAATTGTTGGATTTAATTTTTAACCAAAATGATATAGGTAATACTCTAAATTCAAAGCTTCTCCATATATTTCATGTTGATCGGAAGAGCCAATAAATTATACATACACCGAATTGAAAACATTATCGTTCTTCATGATTTGAGCTCTGGGTGCTTTCGTGTTCGGGTATTGCCAATCGCTTCATTATGTGCCGAGTTCCAGTTGATGGCTAGTTCAGCATTTTCAGTAATCTTCCGTTTCAGCCTCTGCACTTTTTCTACTGATCGCACAGTGCTTATGGTGTTGCGGCGACCGAGGTTGCGACAAATCAAATATTCGGCTTGTCGATTCCCATTCCAAGTGCACCGCTCGTCACCGATCCAATTCTGGTGGGTTTTTCTGCAGTGCGTCGGATCCATGTTTTGACCGGCAGCTCTTCCATCTCTCGCTGCAGCAGCCAGTTTAGATCGAGGAGCAGATTTCATCTGGTTCTTAAAATATTACAGTTAAATATACGTTTCAACATTTTTCCTCATATTTACCTTATAATTATGCAATTGTTCTTCCGGAATCTCAAAATACTAAACATTCACAAACTTGTTTTTGGTCTTCATTTTGAAATTCCATTCTCTATCGAGTGTATATTAGTTTTATGTGTGCTCACACATAGTTTTTTGCTATGTACCATTAAACATGCTGTTCATTTGGGGCACACATAGTTGGCATAAGTAAGACACATGACGTTCATATGTTGGTTTTAAAATTTATATGTGAGTCGTTTTATGCAAGTTATGTGTGAAATCATATAAATAAAATCTTTGCTGTTTTATCAGTGTAGACAAATGTTCCTTGGGTTATTTTTTTTTACAAATGGACAAGCAAAGTTGTATATATTATTTTGACAATAATGTTAAAAATATATACTGTAAAAAATTTCGTTTGTTTTAAATGAAAAAAATAATACTTGTTATTAAAAAAGTTAATTTCTCAAAAAGTGCAACAGGAAAGTTGTGCAAAATTTAAATACGATTCTTGAAAAAATATACACGGTTAAAAACATTTAATTTTAATGAAAATGTAAAATTTTTTTTTTTTTAATGAAAATGAAAATTTTGAAATTTTCAAAAAACCATAACTTTTTGAGTTAATCATCACCAAACTTTGCCAGTTAGTAGCAAAGATTATGAGCTTCAATGAGGCTTAAAACGAAAATTATCAAAAAAGCACTTTTTGAGAAATTAACTTTTTAATAACAAATATAATTTTTTTTTCATTGAAACAAGCGAAACTTTTTACAGTGTAAATTTTTTACACAATCGCCAAAATAATATCTACAACTTTGCTGAAGACACCAAATCAATCGAACAAAGCGTTTCGGCAATATATATTTTTAAACTCATTAGTACTATTTTTACACAGGCCCTTTTCAAAAAGTAGTCGTGATTCAATATGAAAAACTGAGAGCACAAAATGGCGCCTTTACTAAAAAGGAACAACTGTGCAAAGTTTCAGCGTAATTGGAAATGGTCGGTGAGGATCGATTTGCGAACCTTCGTGGAATGCCTCTATAGTGAAGGGAAAAAATATTCTTTCCAAGAAAGTAAAAACAGGACAAATCCGTTGAAAATAACCGATTATTTTAATTTATTTAAGTGTCCTGAGCGCCATCCCTGGCGCAAAGGGCCAACGTGAAAGATCTCCATCCTGGGCGATTGTTTGCTTTCGCCTTGACCTGGGCCCAGGTCAAATTCCGGTCGACTTGCTTAATCTCCTTGTTTAGGCTTCGCCGCCATGAGCCCCTGGGTCTGCCTCTGCTGCGATGTACGGCTGGATTCCAATCCAGCGCTTGTTTGCAGATTTCATTTCCGCTCTTCCGTAGAGTGTGGCCAACCCACCTCCACTTACGTTCCCGAATTTCTGTCGATATCGGCTTCTGGTGACACCGTCGATGGAGCTCGGCATTCGAAATCCAGTTGTGAGGCCACCAAGCACGAATTATATACCGCAGGCATCGGTTGATGAACACCTGCAGCTTCTGTGTGATCTCCGCTGATACGCACCATGTTTCGCTAGCGTACAGCAGTACAGATTTCACGTTAGAGTTGAAAATTCGGATCTTCGTGCGGAGACTAATCTGATTTGACTTCCAGATGTTTCGTAAACTCGCAAAAGCAGCCCTTGCCTTCTTGATCCGTGCACCTATGTCACTCTTGGTTCCGCCGTCCGACGCTATCTGGCTGCCAAGATATTGGAAACTTTCAACCTTCTCCACTTCCTGACCAGCTACCGTAAAATTGGATGGATTTCCCGTGTTGATATCCAACGATTTAGTCTTGCTGACGTTGATGTTGAGACCTGCCGCTGAGGAGCGTTCGGCGAGATCGTCGAGCTTACTCTGCATGTCAGAACGCCGTTGTGATACTAAAGCAACGTCATCCGCCAAATCTAGGTCGTTTAGATGCTCCATTGTAATAGGCTGCCAGAGCAACCCACGGTTCGGCACACGGTCGATCGCACCAACCATTATCTCGTCGATTACGATGAGGAACAGTAGCGGTGATAGAATACATCCTTGCCTCACTCCAGCGACTACCCGAATAGGGTCAGATAGGGCTCCGTTGTGCAGCACCCTGCACGTGAAAGCCTCATACTGAGCTTCGATGAGGTTGACGATTTTATCCGGAACTCCCTTGCGCCTTAGGGCGCCCCACAGGTTTTCGTGGTTGAGTCGGTCGAAAGCTTTTTCGTAGTCAATGAAAACCAAGTAAAGGGACTCTTGGAATTCGTTGACCTGCTCCAAGATTATGCGGAGCGAGACAATATGGTCCACACAGGATCTTCCAGCACGGAATCCCGCCTGCTGCCGTCGGAGAGTCGCGTCGATCTTCTCCTGTATCCGGTTGAGGATAACTTTGCATAGAACTTTGAGAACACAACACAGTAACATAATGCCACGCCAGTTGTCGCATACAGTTGGGTCCCCCTTCTTTGGGACCTTCACTAAGACGCCCTGCATCCAGTCAGCCGGAAAAGTCGCGGTGTCCCAGATATTGCAGAATAGTTGATGCAACATTTGTGCAGATAGCATGGGGTCAGCTTTGAGCATCTCTGCTGATATGCGATCGACCCCGGGAGCCTTGTTGGATTTCATGGTTCGGATAGCAGCTTCGATCTCCGGTAGGGATGGCGCCTCAGAATTGACGCGAGTGATGCGTCGCACTCTTGGCGGTTCATGCCGAGATGTTGATGGCTGGTTGACCGACGAAACTTGTAGAAGCTGTTCGAAGTGTTCAAACCAGCGTTTCAGCTGATCAGTGGGGTCGGTGAGCAACTGACCAGTCGCGTCCTTCACTGGCATCCTAGGATTCATCCTTGCTCCACTCAGGCGTCGTGAGATATCGTAGAGGAGACGGATATCGCCTGTTGCTGCGGCTTTCTCACCTTCATCGGCTAGGGAGTCCACCCACGCTCGCTTATCCCGCCTACACGAGCGCTTCACTTCCTTCTCGAGAGCCGAATACAGTTGGCGGGCCTGGTTCTTCGCTCCTCTGGTTCTCGCCCGCTCTATCGCGGCTTTTGCATTTCTCCGCTCCTCTATCTTCCTCCAGGTGTCATCCGTGATCCACTCCTTTCTCTGAGCGCGCAGCTCGCCCAGGTTGTTTTCACTCGTTTCAGTAAAGGCATCCTTGATCGCCGTCCATTGCTCTTCTACGCTGCCACCATCAGGAATATCCGCAGCTCTGGTCTCCAGTTCCTCGACGAATGACCTTTTTACTGCTGGATCTTCCAATCGGCGTGTGTTGAATCGCCGTCCGAGCCGCTCCTCCCGCCGCTGGACCCGCGCGATACGAAGGCGGATCTCTCCAACGAGGAGATGGTGGTCAGACGCGATGTCGGCACTGCGTTTGTTCCGAACGTCAAGAAGGCTCCTTCTCCATTTCCGGCTGATGCAGATGTGGTCGATTTGATTTTCGGTATGTCCATCACGGGAAACCCACGTGACTTTGTGCACTGGTCGATGGGGGAAGAGCGAACCCCCGATCACCATGTCGTTATTGCCACAAAACTCTGCCAACAGCTCACCGTTTTCGCTCATTTCGCCAAGACCATGGCGCCCCATGACACGCTCATAATCCGTGTTGTCGGAGCCGATCTTCGCATTGAAGTCGCCGATGTAGATCTTGATGTCACCTCTCGGAATTTTATCCACGACTGCATTCAGTTGACTGTAAAAGTTCTCTTTGTCCTGTAACTCGGCAGCATCGGTTGGCGCATAACATTGGATTATGGTTAGGTTACGAACCCGCGTTCTGAATCTGGCAACGATTATCCTCTCATTGATAGGTTCCCACTTGATGAGCGCCGCATTTGCTTGGGCGCTAAGCAGGAAACCAACTCCACGGTGGCGGGGAGCGTTTTCACCTCGAATACCAGAATAGAGTAGTACCTGTCCCGACGGCAGCTTGTGTTCTCCAAAGTTTGGCCAACGGACTTCGCTTAGTCCCAGGATTTCGAGCTTCATGCGTCGAGCCTCGCTGGCGAGTTGTGCCAGCTTCCCCTGTTGGGCTAGCGTTAGTACATTCCATGTTCCAATTCTTGTCCGTTGTTTTGCGCTAAAAGTCGTTGCCGTAATATCAGTCCGTGATCTTTCTCTATTGGTTTCTGTAACAGTTGTAAAGTTTCGGGGACAGTAGGTAGTTAGCCTAAGGTCTCCTATCCGCCGTGATGGGGCTGCCATCTTGGGTATAGCTTTCGGGGATAAGCATTTCTTGTTTCAGCCGCTGGATGCCAGGCAGACGCTGTTTGAGCCGCACCTCCATGGTGGACAGACGCTCAGTTATTGTGTAGATGGGGCTGCCATCTTAGATTTAGCTGACACAATACAGCATTTCTTATTCAGCCGCTGGATGCCAGTCAGACGCTGTTTGAGCCACACCTCCATGGTGAACAGACGCTCAGGCCGTGTAGGCCGAACCCGCTAGGGGCCCCCTTCCCTGTCAGCATATGACCAAAGCTCCCACCGGGGTTGGTTACCCGATCTTCGCTAAGGTTGCTCATATCCCAGGAGACACCACGAGGAGGTAGGGATAGGAGTTACTGGGTAAGAGGCTAATGGACCACTAATGGGGTCTATTTTATCCTTCAAGTACTCGCGGTACTGGTGGTACGCATTACCCAGTCGTTTGCCCCGCTGGCCAATGGCCAGCGGTGATGAAAAGAATATGATACTTTTACATCATCCCGAAAAAAAAAAATAACCGATGATATAACAAAAATAATTAAATATGTGATTTTGGTTTGGTGCTCGAAGAGTTAATATATTATATATTTCCAGATTTAGTATATATATATGGTAGAATGCATCAACACAATTCTACTTTACGGTCGATAACAGATTGTCCTGACTCTCGCCCTGGCTACAATAGCTACTAACAAAAAATAAACCAACGATTAAATAAGTAGACAATTGTGAGCAAACGATGACTGAGATTAGACAATAAAAACATGACAATAGAATTTAAAAAAAAAATATCATTGCATTCACTTTGAGAAAGCCACATTTATTATTTTTAATAGCGATATAATTATTTTGGCAACACTTTACAAAAAAACTATAGTTTTGGATTCATTGTGCAGTTATGTTCTGAAAACATTTAAAATAATACAGCGGCGCCAGTGGTATAGTGGTGAGCGTAAAATCTCTGATCACGCCTTTCTTCGTAACAAATGCAAATTTTGATTTTTTACCAATCCTCTCATGAAAACAGTACCTAACGCTATCTAGCTTCATTCGTTCTAGAGATATTAACAAAGGAATGTAGTTTTTTTTTCTTGAATATCACGAAACATTGAAAATGCTCCCCTTGACCAAGGGGTGCTCTGATCAGCACATCAATTTGGTTTTTTTTTTTAATTTAGAGCTAAATAAACTTCCCTCGGACACTTGGTGTGGAATGAAAAACTTATTCAAAATATTTTGTCTGTTTATCTGTGATTACATTTAATGTTCCAGTAGTTTTTATGTTTTTGATTTCCAATAGATTTCACTATTATAGGAACACAGCTACAAATATGTAAATTTACTTTATTTTAGGAGAGCTACTGGTACATCCATTCTTATAAACTAATTTTATACGTTAAAATATGTCAAAAAACACCTTTTCTTAAATTAGTCAAAACCTGGAGCAGAAGCATGTCTTGACCCTATAATTGCTCATGGCTGTCGCTTCTCATTTCTATCTCTTTTTTTGTTGACTTCGCAGTCAAAACGGTAAAGTAATGATCTATGATCGTGAATTTCAATCATTATAAATTAATGCGCGCAGATGATGCGTATTAGACATACAGACAGCAGCAGCACAAGAAACGCAGAGAAACAGCAGTGAACGGTGAGGTACGGGTACGGGGCATGTTTAATGCCTTTTGCAGTCGAGCCGTCGTGATTGAAGCTTCAAAGAACTGAAAAAGCATGACTATAGTAAATGTGCTTTTAGCCACATTAATGTCTTGAAGGTATGTTATCGGCATGATTTCATCGTCATGTGATTAATGAATCAAAGTGCGTGAGCCAGGTTTACAATGTTTGTTTTGGGATATTCAGACTTCTTGCACGACACTCAAGGGCACACTGTGCTGTAATTTAAAAGTGGAGGTTAAAAATGCTTCAGCCTACATCTTGTTGATGAATCAAAGGGCAGTTTTGATAGAGTAAAACTGTAAAACAACAGGCAAACGTTGTGCTAATTAAATACAAATCCCAAGAAAAATCATCTCTAGCAAACCATACAGGCACTGACAAATCTGATATAGATCTAATTTATTATACATAATATATTTCCCAGGTTGTTGAGTGCATCAAATGTATCTGCGGCTGCAACAAACTATCCAAGGATCGCCTCAGAGAATTAATCTGCAAAGACATCCACGGCTTTCTCAATGATCAAGCCGCAGTTGATATGTTTAAAAAATACATCCCAGAAGACTCTCGGACGCACAAGCAGCTTGCTATCATCCAACAGGCAAAGCAGTATCATGAAATGGAAGTCGATACCAGCTCTGATGAATGGGAAGAGTTTGCCATAGAGCTGGAAGAACACTTAGAAAAAGAACTAAATGAAAATTCAGATACCAAAGCAGCACTAGATAAAGTAATTTTTGAATACAGTAAAAACGTTGAGCGTTCCCGAGATTTCATAAATTTCAGTTCATATTTAAAGGATAAATATACGAAAGGATTTCCGCAGATGAAATGATTATTAAAAGTTGCTATGCTCTGAAAAAGCATTATCTTGATGCATACATAACTAAATTAAAAAGTGATAGTAATATTAATTTTGGTTTAAAGTGTTTGAACCTTATTAACTAGAATAACATAAATGATTACTTTTCACTAAAATGTAAATGTAGACTCCTTTTTCAGACCCATGAGTAAATCGTACAACAACAAGAAGCTCAAAACAAAATGTTAATCATACCTAACTCGTCCGAAATTCCTGTCTTATTAGTGTATGTTAGTAAATATGTGGCGTCATCTTCTCGATCATTGTTGCAGCCTCCGTGCGACATCATCGCTGCAACACTTTTTGTCGTATTCCCAAATGCTTCGATATACATGCTTATTCAAAACATTTTGTACAAACTGAATGCATAATTGTTCCTCCTTACTTTAACCCTTTCGATGAGGGCATCACAATTATCCCTATACATTATCCCTATCCCTATCCGGATAATTTTAAAACGGATAATATTAGAGTTAAAATTATCCGGATAGAAAAATTTTAAAATTATCCGGATAGAAAAAAAGGGGATAGGGATAATATCAATTATTTTTCTACCCAGATAGTATCCGGAGCTAGGGGCACGCATTAACCTTTAAAAGCCGGCGCACAATAGATATGTTTTCAGGTTTTTTGACAGTTAGTCCATGCATTACCTGTCAAAAAACCCGAAAACGTATGCATTTGCGCCGGCCTTAACTCCAACGCAGGCGACGGCTGCAATTAAATTAATTCCATTAACTACTACTCTAATAACATTAATTATTCAATGTAGCACTTTAACTACTTTTTAACTCCATTAATTACATTTTCAATACTTTTAATTTCATTAATTATGGATAGATAATTTTAATTACGGTCAGTACTACTTCAAAACGCATTAATTACTTTAAGTACTTTTGATTGCGTTTTAACTTCAACGCAACTTTGTCTTACGTGCCCCTCAATTCGTCCCCATCATATTTAAAGTCTATAATGGCGGTAATCTTCAATCGGTATTATCCTCGGATTAAATCTCAATCAAGAATGTCCGGCTGCTTTGATGTCGACATCAGAGTTATTCAACACGATGCTATGCAAACAATTCGCAGATCATCCAAACAGGGACGGTATTAAAAGTTAATCCGAGTTGGAGCTTATTTACTGCCATAAATGATTAATTTTTACACATTCTGCAGTGAAAACCGTACTGTAAAAATGCTGGGTTTACACATATATCAAGCTGAACATTGCATTACAGTTACATTACGGTTGTGTTTGTTCACCAACATCTTTTTTTTTTATCATATTTTTCATTTTACTACATATTTCAAGAGCAAATTTTCATTACGTCGAATGTAACAAAGGTAAACAAAGTCGAGCTATCAGTGTCAATCGATTCTCCTGCTATTACACTATATACTGTCAGAATATAGGATCCAATCCCATTTTTAAATTTATTTACCAGTCAAATTGCTTTTCGACGTAATCACCTTCCGATCAAAATAGTTTTCGATGTTACTTAAGTCACCCATTTTCTATGGAGATGCCGTTTGACTTAAGTAACAGCGCTGAGAAACCCGTGAAAAGTGTACGTTCGTCGTTTCGCTTTCTCATTATTAAAGTGAATAAATCGAACTGTTTGTTGCTAAGATGATTTCGGTGGTCCTAAAATGATGAATGGGCTGCACGTAAGGAGACGTAATTGATAATTCTCCCGAATATCCTGGTAAATACACTTTGACTTAAGTAACAATAGGGGCCACCAAACGACGTATAATAACTTTTGACTCAAAAACCAGTATTTTTTAGCATGAAAGCTAGCGATTTGCATTTGTATGATTAAAACCCTGCTAAATATGTTAAACATTGCTATCACTATGAGATTATATGTGTTTACTTGGAAATAGGAATAACTTTTCGGTCATCAAAACAAAACCTTATTTTTCTCGGATTGGTGTGAATGTTACTTACGACATAATGAAAATTTGCTCTTGATTTTATATACATTATATATCACATGATTATATATAAATTCATCATGTAAATTACAATAAATACTGGGACGGGAGGGAGCATCAGGGCATCATTGAAGTTGTAACTGGACAATGGAGTGGAGTGCCAACCGGAGTCTAGGAGGGAATGTGTACTGTCATTTTAGATAGTTACATTTCACTCCAACAGTTGCAATGAATTTGACGCGCTCTTCTTAAACAAACCATCCCGTGGAAAACTTAACATGTATTGCGAATTTCGTTATTCATTTTGTTGGATCATATTGTTGGAAGGAGATTCTCTTATTCCCGCGGGTTTCGCGTAAGTGCCTCTGCTTACGGGCCCGTCCAACCCTTTTTGGCCCTTCATACAGCAGTATGTTGAATTCAGAATGATGATGGAATTCTCGCGTCACTTTTCAAATAGACCAATGTAACATATCCACCATTTTGAGAAAATCGAAGTTGAAGTTCGACAGATTATTAATTTAACTGTTTAAAAACAATACATTTTGCAATACTATTTTTAATGTAGCCAGTGTATAATAAAGTTGAAAATTCAGAAGAAACGGTAAAATTACAATTTTACTATGAATTTCATGCTACAACATAGAAAAAACCACATAGGACGTTTTGACAAGTAGAGTTGTACATCGGACATGTTACATTGGACGATTTTTCTCAATGACATAATCAATGAGTGTTACATTGGACGTTTTGTCTACATGATACTAGATTCCCTTTCACAGATTTCAGAGTATAGTACCTAACTTTAGATTGGCCCGCCTTTGAAAAATGAGCACCCATCATGTTAGGCAGTCCGAATGACCGAAGTAACAATCATATACCCATCATTTCAAACTGTACATTGGACAATTTTTTACCTATGATTATCTTAAATAAATGAAAGTGAATTTGGATGGATGTTTTTGCATGACATACAATGATAGAAGAGCAACAGTTTGTATCGCTTAACTCGGTTTGTTTACATTTGTTACATTGGTCGATTTGAAAAGTGACGCGAGAATTTGATCTTGCTGATGAGTGGAGCCGCATGCAGGGCAAGACCCAAGCTAGGATGGTGGCTACTTACATACATACATACATATCAAGCTGAACATTGCATTAGGTCCTAAGTAACATTGATCGATTCTCTTCGTCGACTTTTGACGTAGGACTCACACCAAATTTCTTAAATCTTGTTCGGTACTTTTTTTGCTGGATTTGTTCGGTGAAATATCATTTTTACCGAATGCTTTGTAAAGAGTATTATTTTACCAATTTTCCGCAATCATAACTGCTGAATTTCCGTAATTTGCAGAAATTTGCCGAAAACTGTTAATCAAATTTGCTGATTGAAACTGTAAATGGCTGCGATTCCGCAATTCTGTAAAAATTGTAACGAATGCACTGTACAAATCATATTTTACAAAAACAAACAGCAATAAAGTACAGCATTTCCGTAAAACTTACTGAACAGATTTGTAAACTTTGTACCGTCAAACACAACCTCTGCTGCCATTTCGATGTTGAGTGTTATTCGGTTTTATGTTGTGATACGTAAGTACTTTACTTTTTTTTTACTAGATTCTGTTCAATTTACAACGAAAATTTAATCAGTTTTCATTTTTGGGTCAATTAATTTCAGACGCCATGGACGTTAGGCAATTCAATATCCTCCTCAAAAGTGCTGAGTTCGGCTCAAAAGTCCACGGTTTGCTGAGTCCGGTTTCATTACTGATTTTTTTTTATGAAGTTTTATACGAACTCAATAATGGAAATGCCTATTAAAAATATATGGTTAAATAGTCGAATGAATTTTTGGGTTGGTGAAAGAAAGAAACAAATAATTAATCAATAAAAATTCAAATTTTTATGATTTATTCTGAAAAAAAAGTACAGTAGATTCGGTAAAACATATACTGAACACTATGGTAAACTTTACTGATCGTTCAGTAAAATTTACAGTCCACAGGTCAGTAAATTTTGACAGCGCACAAGCGAAGAAATTTTACGGAACGGATTGTAAATTGAAAAATTACCGAATGGATTACCGAACGTTCAGCTGTTCCATATTCGGTAAAAATTTACAGTATACTGTAAAAAAATCTTAGTGTGGTACGTCTTTGATTTCTATATGGGGGTACACTTTGTGAAAACCGAAAATGGAACATGTAACAAATTAAGAAATATTTTGAACGTTAATAACTCAGCTGCCCCTGATCCAATTTCAATAATTTTATTACCAATCGATCAGAAATATGGCTACGCATCGATGACAATGCTTCCGAATGTTGATTTTCAACAAGAAACTATTGAAAAACTGGTAAATGTCCAGCACTGTCCAAAAGCGTTGAATTAACTAACAAATCCACCAATTACCTACATGCATATGCTGCTTCCCCAGCACAGTCGTCAGATAGTAGTAAGTAGACGAAACAAGTCGAAGTGGCATTCGCCTACGATCTTCGGGCGCGTACGAATAGGGAGGATGGAATTGCGAAATATTTTGCACACTCATCGCCATATTAAGAACCAAACGCAAATTCTTCGAGATAACTACCATCCGTCGTCTGGCTCGCCGTGGCGGTGTATGACGTATCTCCGGTCTGATTTATGAGGTGTGCTGAAGGTGTTATTGAAAAATGAGATCCGTGATGCTGTCACCTACACTAAACACGCCAAGCATAAGCGGCCATGGATGTCATCTACGTTTTGAAGTGACAGAGACACACTCTGTTTGGTTTCGGAGGTTAAATCATCACCAACTTTGGCAACAAAACGGCTCTTTTCAGGGCCACCAAGCTTATTACAGTAAAGAGTAGGAATATAATTCATCTGCCTGTTTGTCCATATTCAGAACCAATGACCACACAAAATGCTCATGTAATCAAACTGGAAGCAGGGGTACAAATTATTTTGATCAACCTTGATCAACTTTGAATCGCCACGGCTGGATATTTTCGATGGAAGAAGCAACAATCTAGCATCTAATTCGACGAAGACGGCAGGAAACATTTGTGAAGCCGAGTTATTCGCCTTGACACCAGTCCCGAAGTGACGTTTCTTCACACACATTTTGACAGTTCCTTATGGGGTTTTGCGTTGGAGTGAGAGAATAAGAAAAAGTCCGCCATGTTTCACACATAGACTGACAGTTACATATGAGATTTCTCCTAGAGTCGGTATATAATGAGTCACGCCAAGAGTGAAGCCAAGTCTACCTATCGAACCGTCAAACCGGCTACCTATCGGGCAAAGTAAATAAACATTACGATGCTATGAAAGGTCCACGAAAGGTATTGCAATAAAATATAAAATATTATCGAAGAAATGAGCATAAACACGCAGTGAGCTTTAAATTGTCATGGGATACGTTCGGTAACGATCAGTAATGAGAATTTCTACTATTTTTTGTTAAGATAATTTGACAAAATCACTGATATAATGATTTACTACAGCCGCATTTTTTTTCTCTCGCTAGAAGTCATTTGAAGTTGTTGTAGAAGTCCTCTGTTGCCAAGTGAAAAGAATGGGAATCTTTCGAAAACCGTGATGCGAGTTCAACTGTTTTTCTCTTGGCGTGACTCATTATACACCGACTCTAATTTCTCCATGAGAGTTACACACGGTAAGAAAAAAGTATCCAACGGCCAGTTCACTTTTACCTACTTTTGACTAGTTTGTCTCCTTTTCTCCTTCTAATGTTGTCAAAAACGGAGGGGCAAAACCACCCAACAGGGGTAGTAAAGTGTGGGAACCCAACGTTGAGTATAATCATATTTACCTACTGTTGGGTACAACTAACTTACTTTTGGTTAAAAAGCCAGTGCAAAATTCCATACGAACTGCACACAAGTAAATGAAAATTACTTTGAACCGCTTTACCTACTTTTGGGTTCCTGCACTATAGTGCCGGATGAGTGAAAAGAACTTAATTTTGGGTACTTTTTTCTAACCGTGCAGAGCTCTCGTCAACGCCAATTTACGAAAGAGAGTGTCGATGAAGAGAATCGATCAATGTAGATAGAACCTATTGAAAAGTGACGCGAGATTTGTTTTCCGTACTGAGCTCCAATGCTACCGACGCCAGGGAAGCAGCTCCCACACCTGGACCCTACCTATCGACCCATCAACTCAACCGGGGACCAACGGCTTAACTTCCCGAAGGAAGGCTTAATCTGAGATGTTATGCCTTAGAACATGCCGGTGGCGCCGACTGAGATTTGACCCAGGCCTGCTGGGACGAGAGGTAATAACGCTAACCACTGGCGCCGATATCTTTCAAGGTGATATCACGGCGAATGAGAACGACCCAAATTTGAGTTTAGTTATCTCAGAAATAAGAAATAAAGTGCAAGAACTCAGCGATGAGTAAATTTGCCTCATGTTTTCCCAGGTTTTTCCAGGGAAAAATTCCCGAATTTGAGAAAATTAAAGATTGGATTCACTCAGTCTATTGGTACTACTCCGAGACTGAATAAAATTTTCGTCGATTTCCTCATTTTCTAGCAGATTTTTTAGGTTTTCCACAGGAAACCATGAGACAAATTTACTCATCGCTGAGTTCCTGCACCCTTGGCGATTATGAGTGAACTAATCTCAAATATGGGTCGTTCTCATTCGCCGTGTACGCAAAAGGAAAAGAGCCAGTGTCGCTACTTGATAGCAAACTACTCATAATGGGAGGAGTCTTTGTAGCTTTTATACCACTTGGTTGCGCATCATTCTGCTTTAACCTGAAAAGATATAAAAGAACGCTGCTGTATGGCATTAGCTCATTTTCGCTTCGGACGGCGTAGTGAATAGCAATAGCAGCAGTAGGAAGGTCGTGGCTAGTCCACTCCTTCACACCTAACAAGCAACAATTGACTGGTCGTGGCAAAGGAGGAAAAAGTCTGGTAAAGGAGGCGCCAAGCGTCATCGCAAAGTTCTTCGAGATAACCGCCATCCGTCGTCTGGCTCGCCGTGGTGGTGTCAAACGTTTTTCCGGTCTGATCTACGAGGTGTGCTGAAGGTGTTCCTGGAAAATGAAGTCCGTGATGCTGTCATTTATGTGGAGAAATGCAATGTTCACCTTTATCCATTCACCTTGGTAGTCACACCCAGTCCGAACCCCCTGCTATGCTGTCGATCCCTCGCGCAGCAGATGTGTGTGTGTCAACAAAGGTAATCATTCTCCGATCGAACAATCGACCGTCAAGTACATTTTTTACCACTTTTATATTCGTGATCTGTAATATAGTTTACAACGAGGTTTACAATCTGTGTAACCGCGAGTGCATTTTATTTTTACATCCGATTCCCTACGCTGACTCTCCACTGTATAATTGAGACTTGCCGTCAGGTTATGGGCCCAGCGGAATCGGTGTGAAAAAGTTTTTTTTTTTTTTTGTCCGGGAAAATCTTTGGCCGGGTAGAGCCATTTTGATTTGTGTTCCGCCTCGAGTGTAACGAAGAGGTGAAGAAAAAGAAGTGTGCTATCGCGAACGGTCTGTGAGTGAAAACGTAAACAAAACTTGTTCAAGCAGAAAAAGTGAATAGTTCGTGGAAAAATGGTTGACCCGCGGTTCACCATTGCCAAATTGAATGGCACAAACTGGCAGACGTGGAAAGTCCGCCTGGAGAATCTGCTTTCCCGTGAAGATGTGTGGAACGCAGTTGCCGAAGAAATTCCGGAGGAGAAAAGTGAGAAGTGGAAAACTGCCGACCGACGAGCAAAAGCTACGTTGATGTTGATGCTGGAAGACAGCCAGCTGTCGCTGGTGAAGAGAAGTGTGTATGCCCGTGATGCGTTCAATGCGTTAAAAGATTACCACCAGAAGGCCACTCGCTCGGTTCGTGTTTCTCTCTTGAAGAAACTGTGTGCGATGAATATGCCGGATCGCGGTGATCTCGAGCAGCATTTGCTTGAAGTGGACGATCTTTTCGAGCGGCTTGACGCAGCCGGAACGGAATTAGACAAAGACACGAAGATTTGTATGTTTTTGCGAAGCCTTCCTCCATCGTTCGACAATCTTGTTACGGCTCTCGACAGTCGATCAGATGATGACATTTCGTTGGATGTCGTCAAATCCAGGCTGATGGACGAGTACCATCAGCGGCTGGAACGGGAAGGTGGTAGTGGTAGTGCCTCGAAAAGTGAGAAAGCGATGCGTTCCGCGGAAAGTGTTTATGGCGAGAAGCGAGTGTGCCACTTCTGTAAGAAGCCCGGCCATATCCGGCGCAACTGTAGAAAACTGTTGCCGTCGAAGAAAGACAGTGAAAGTGCACCGAGATACAGAAGAGAAGAAAAAGAAAGTGCTAAAGCGAAGGCCGCCCACGGTGATAACAAATATGTTGCGTTCACTGTTGGGAACAAAAATGCGTGCTGGATCATCGACAGCGGTGCGAGTGCGCATATGACGAACGACCGCTCGTTCTTCACGTCGCTGAAGGAGTTCGCTGGTGGATGGATCACCTTGGCGGATGGGAAGAAAACGCAGATCCAAGGTGAAGGCTGTGGTGTTCTCTACGGTGTAGACGGTGAAGACGATGTAATGAAGATATACATAAGTGAAGTGAAGTTTGTGCCCGGTCTGTCGACCAGTTTGATTTCAGTTGCTAAGCTGGCACAGAAGAAATTGAACGTGAGTTTCGACGACGAAAAGTGCAGGATCGTGGATCCAAAGGGAGTCGTTGTGGCATCTGGTAGTCGTTACGGAGGCCTGTACCGACTGAGGCTTGCGGAGACTTCACTCAAGGTAACCACCGAACAGCATCGGGAGAACTGTCAGCACCAGTGGCATCGGCGCTTCGGCCACCGTGATTGGGCTGCGACAGAGCGCATTGTGAAGGAGAACCTTGCAATAGGTATGAAGGTAAGCGATTGTGGTTTGAGAATTACATGTGAATGTTGTATGGAGGGGAAATTAGCTCGGCCTCCCTTTCCTGCCGTCACCGAGCGGAAATCGACTGGAATCCTGGACATCGTGCACACCGACCTGTGTGGCCCGATGAACACCGCCACCCCGAGCGGCAACCGATATGTAATGAACATCATCGATGACTACAGTCGATTTACGGTGACGTACCTCCTGAAGAACAAGTGGGAAGCAGCTGAGAGCATCAAGGAGTATGTTCGATGGGTTGAAACCCTGCACGGCCGGAAGCCGAAGGTTATCCGCTCTGATGGAGGCGGAGAATTCGACAACAATCAGCTGCGAAACTTCTACCGCGTGGAAGGGATCAAACCACAATTCACCACCCCCTATTCGCCACAACAGAACGGCGTGGCTGAGCGTAAAAACAGGTCACTCACCGAGATGGCCACCTGTATGCTACTCGACTCTGGCCTTGAGAAGCGCTTCTGGGGTGAGGCGACGCTTACCGCAACCTATTTGCAGAACCGTCTACCGTCCAGATCCGTCCAGAAAACGCCATACGAGCTGTGGTGGAATCGTAAGCCCGAAGTAGGTCACCTGAAAGTGTTTGGCAGCGATGCTTTCGTACACATTCCAGAGGCGAAGCGAGGGAAAATGGAAGGCAAGGCGCGAAAGCTTACGTTTGTGGGCTACTCTATGGAGCATAAAGGTTACCGTTTCGTAGACCATGAGACGGATCGGATAACTGTGAGCCGAGACGCCAGGTTCATCGAGCTTGGCAATGGCACGATTTCAGTGGAGTGTCCTGCATCCAGTGGTTCTGAGGAGAACGACGAGGATGAAATCAAGCTGCTGCCTTTCAAGGAGAAGAAGGACAAAAGCGATGCGGAGTCAGCTGATAGTGAGGAATTCTACGAAGCTGATGAAGAAAATGGAGATGTTCCAGCTACGTCACGCCGATCGAGTCGGCAGAACCGTGGAGCAGTGCCAAAGCGTTTTGATGACTATGTGTTGGATTACACCGTAGGTGTCGCGGCATGTGCAGTAGAAGAACCTTCAAACTTCCGAGAAGCTGTGAAGATACCCGAATGGCGGAGTGCGATGGAGGATGAGCTTGCCTCTCATCGACGTAATGAGACCTGGGAGCTTGTTCCACCTCCCCAAGGACGCAAGATAGTGGGGTCAAAGTGGGTGTTCAAGGTCAAACGCAACGAGCAGGATGAAGTCGTGAAATACAAAGCCAGACTAGTCGCCCAGGGGTACACACAGCAGCATGGGATCGATTTCGACCAGGTATTCGCTCCAGTTACACGCCAGGCCACAATGCGAACGTTTCTTGCATTGGCATCAAAGCAGAACATGGTTGTCCGTCATCTCGACGTGAAGACCGCGTATCTCTACGGGTCATTGGATGAGGAGATTCTGATGCGGCAGCCCACTGGATGTGCAGTACCCGGAAAGGAGGATTATGTTTGCAGGCTTAAGCGAAGTATTTATGGTCTGCGGCAGTCAGCACGTTGCTGGCATCGAAGACTGAACGAAGCCTTATCGAAGCGAGGATTCAAACCATCAGGCGCTGATCCGTGCCTGTATGTGAAGACTGTAGGTACAATTCGAGTGTTCCTACTTGTTTATGTTGACGACATGTTGATTGGATCAACTGACGAACGAGAAGTCAAACGACTATTCGATTCTCTGAAGGAAGAGTTCGAACTCACATGCCTTGGTGAAGTTCGACACTTTCTCGGAATGGAGGTGCAGCGAAAAGATGGAGTGTACAGGATTCGTTTGCAGAACTACATCGAGAATATGGTTGCAAAGTTTGGGATGGAGCATGCCAAGACGGCGAAGTCACCCATGGAGCCTGGGTTTTTGAAAACAGACGATTCAGGTGAAGCTTTCGAAGATTCATCGAAATATCGGAGTCTTGTAGGTGGACTGTTATACATTGCTGTCAACGCTCGTCCAGACATCGCAGCCTGCACTGCAATCCTCGGACGCAAGTTCAGCGCTCCGGGAGAAGCAGATTGGAACGCCGCGAAACGAGTGCTCCGATACTTGAAGACGACGGCCGCTTACAGTCTACAACTAGGAGGAGAACCAGAACAAGCGCTGATCGGCTATGCTGATTCCGATTGGGCTGGAGACGTCGGCAGCCGAAAGTCGACATCCGGATTTGTGTTCTCGTATGCAGGTGGAGTAATCTCGTGGGCCAGCCGCCGCCAGACTTCTGTCACTCTCTCGTCTATGGAGGCGGAGTACGTGGCACTCAGCGAAGCCTGTCAAGAGACTGTATGGTTGAGGCAGCTTCTACGCGATTTAGGAGAAGAGCAAAAGTGTTCAACGGTGATGCACGAAGACAATCAGGGTTGCATCGCGTTCGTGAAGACTGAACGTTCGAGCCGACGCTCGAAGCATATCGATACGAAAGAAAACTTCGTAAAGGATCTGTGTGAGAAGAAGGAGATTAAGTTGGTCTACTGTCCGACCGATCAAATGTTTGCGGATGTTTTGACGAAACCCCTTGGACCAATGAAGCACCAGATGTTCTGTGATATGTTGGGGCTCGGAAGTATCAGTGAAGCGGCTGATCATTGAGGAGGAGTGTGGAGAAATGCATTGTTCACCTTTATCCATTCACCTTGGTAGTCACACCCAGTCCGAACCCCCTGCTATGCTGTCGATCCCTCGCGCAGCAGATGTGTGTGTGTCAACAAAGGTAATCATTCTCCGATCGAACAATCGACCGTCCAGTACATTTTTTACCACTTTTATATTCGTGATCTGTAATATAGTTTACAATCTGTGTAACCGCGAGTGCATTTTATTTTTACATCCGATTCCCTACGCTGACTCTCCACTGTATAATTGAGACTTGCCGTCAATTTACACTAAACACGCCAAGCTGAAGTGGCCATGGATGTCCTCTTCAATAAAACGGCCCTTTTCAGGGCCATCAAGCTTACACCAGTAAAGAACTGGAATAGAATTTATCTGTGCTTGTTTGTCCATATTCAGAACCACAAGCCCCCAACGACCACACAAAATGCTCTCCAGAGTTGTAATCTTGTAACCAAACTTGGAAGAAGGGGTGCAAGTGATTTTGATTCAACTTTCTCTTTGAAAATAATGACTACAAATTTGGTACGCCTACAATTCAAAAACGGAAAGAGTTGAGATAATAGATAATTGATCAATTAAAAGAACTAAATGCTCTTCACATTTATTCCGTCCTTTAGCGGTCCTACGTCAAGCTTCCGTTCGTGTCCCTAGGCACAGACCCTTCTACTTTTTTCTTATTCTTTTATATTATGTTTAAACGGCCAGTTCACTTTTAACTTTCCATCTCACAACGATTGCATATTCCTCGTTGGCATATTTGAGGAATTCAATTATTTGGTATAACTCTACTGTAGATCCCTGAGTTACTGACACAAAGTTTCCTGAGCAGTACTTAACATTATTGTAGGTTAAATATTGAGCTGTTTGAACAATTTCTCGCCTATCAATGCTGCTGTTACAAACATTATCGACGTAAGATTTTTCACCCCAGATTGCCTCTTCGTATTTATCATTTGAAACAGTTTTAAAGAATGATGAATTTACTACATCGTGAGTGAAATATAAGCTAGCTTTAATGCACATAGTCAAGCAAACATTTTTTCTGGAGGAGCTGACATCAAAATATTCCTTTAAGTCTCTGTGACGAGCTTCTTGTCGAAAACATGACATTTTTTTTAGCGGACCGCTATTTTTGATTATTTTAGGATAATGTGTTAGAAAATGTTGCTTAGGCTTTAGATGTTGATCAAATAATGAAGTATACAGTTTATGATGCTCGCTAACGAGATTGCTCAAACGCTCTATATCTTCATTCGTGAAGGCTGGCAAATTTATAGTATCGATCATCTCAATGAGTACTACAGCATAACTCCATACAGGATCGTCTGACGGAATGAAAGGCCCAACTATAAAGGTGAAATAGTTACAAAACACAGCCATTTCGTTAGCTGTCATTCTTAAAGTTACTGATTTATTTTTCTTTGCCTTGATGTATTGATCTCCTAAATCAGGCATCCTTGCCAGGGCTTGTTCCAATCGATAGTTGTTTAACATTTTTCGCTGTTTGTTTATATCATTTAAAGTACAGTAACGTTTTGTGAAAATGCAGTGATTGATTATTTCAACAGAGCCATAATGACATACTCCCGTACTATGGAGATCATGCATACAATCAGCATAAAAATTGGTGATTGCATGGAAAGACGGTAAACAATTGAAGACAGATCTTCCTGTTAAACCTGACTCTGACTGCTTTAATGAAATATCTGTTTCGTAGTTTTCCATGGTACGCAAGCATTCTTCATGCTCTTTCAAATCATACATAAGGAAGTCTTTTGCTCTTCTGCAGTACCTACAATAGAAGCCACAGCTGAAAACGATCCTGAAAACTGAAGAGTCTGGTGGATGCCTAAGTTGTCACCTTGAACAAGCATTAGCGAGACGTGCACTTTATATTCGTGTTTTTTCGTATTGATTACTGTTCCTTCTTCCTCTATCTTTTTAAACTCATCTACTACATGCTTCATAAACATGTCTATACTAGAAACACTGGAATAAGAGACCAGCGGAGACACTGTTATGATTCCAATCGAACTGTCAAAAGCGGTTCCAATCTGCAATGTTTACAAATGGTTTGCTTCGATTAGGGAGAAGTATTAAAATCGTTTAACAATCACTCATGAACTCGCTCGTCAGTTCATTGGCGAAGTCACTCGCAAGCAGTTACAAATGCAAGTGATGCCAGGATTGCTTTGATGTTTATCTTGTTGCCAAATTCATGTTTTTTTTCTCCGCTGGTCTCTTATTCCAGTGTTTCTAGTCTATATTATGTTCTGAAATGTCTATCTTTTTAATAGCACCAGCAATGAAAACTTTACATAATTTAGCAAGGTGCTGCTCAGGTAGTATTGGAAATGAATAATATAGTCCACAAAGTGAATGCCTTTTGTTATGCGAGCTTAACGGATCATTAATCTCGAACTCATCCGTGTAAAAGAATAATGGTATGATCAATTTTCCAGGGTTTTGGTTTACATTGTTTTGATACAGCGCTCCGTTGACAAAATTGCAATATCTATTACTTGTTTTCCTTAGATTGTACATATTTTTAATTATTTCAGACAACACATCTTCGGTTTCGAGAAATTTTCTGATTTAAAACTCTATGTTCATTAAGATTAAATGTGTAGTTTCGATGTTCGTGTCACTTCCTGCTTCATCGATACTACAGTTTTTAGCAATAAATACTCTCGGTTTACTGAAAAGGTCCGCCTCTATAAGAAACTTAAAAAACTTGTGCTCTGTATCAATGAAATCAAACATTGAAGACATTTTTTGTAGATAAACGTCTGTAATATACTGTGTTTGTGGGTCACATGCCTGCAAAGGTACTACGGAGCGGATCAGGATTTCAAGGTGACTGTATAAGTTCTTGACGCTAGTCTGGACATCAAGAACATCCTTCCGTGTTATGTTGCGTCGCTTGTGGAGGTCAAGGACGAAGTTCAGTGCCATGTGGTCAATGTTTTGTAATGACTGAAGAATCTCACAGCTAGCGGAAGTCGTTGGAGACCTTTGGGAAGGTACTCCTGCATCTGATTCCTAGGATTGGAAAGATATGTATTATTAATGATGTTCAATAACTTGAGGAAAAGTGGAGTCGGTCGAAATATTTCGTGGGGGGGTTGGAACAGTTTTTTTTTCTCGATGTTTTCCATTAAAAAAAAACCTCGGAAGAATGCACATATTGACCCATGTTTTGTATGGGAAAGTGCCCCCGACGAATTATTTCGACCAACGTCTGAGAATGACAGGAAAAATGCCCTCTTCCATGTGGGGAATGTTTCGATGTTGCCGATTTTTTGTTATTGTTAAGTTGTTTTTAAAAAGACATCGTGCAGCTAGTTAATAGAATGAAATAGTTGACAAATATCATATATTACCAGCGGTACTTCATTCGTGTGGACAACTGCATGATCAGGATCATTCTTCTCGAATTCCATATGTTCTACAGTGCTCAATGGTAGATGAGTTGCTAGATGTCTCGAAAATCGGTATAATGTTGTCATTTTCTGTGTGCATTTATGGTAAGTACAAACCAATCGAAGTGGTTTTTCCAAATTGTGAGTTTTTAAATGTGTCAAATATTGTGAAGCTTGTGTGGAAACGTATCGACAATCTTGAACAAAACAACTAATTGAGTTGTTCATAGACATATTGCCTTAAGCTCTTCGATTTCTTTATATTGAGCTGGCGCTCGGATGTCGTAGATGATTTCTTCGATAGTATCCCGAAAAAAAAATTACAGTGAAATTTTCAGTGGAAACAATGCTCTGACATTAATATTTATTGTCGACAATAAAAATGATTGTTATAATGTTGTACCCTTCCGAAAACGGCAAAACTGCTACCTATCTGTACAATGAATGTACATAATAAAATGTTGTTACAATGATTTTTATTTTATTTTTCATTTATTTTATTGTTAACATGATTCGATCACGAACAATAATGAACAACTCTATTACTATAAAAATTGTTGTTACATTAAATATTGGTGTGTTTTCATTGTGGGTTACTTCACGAACAATAAAAATAAATCTGATTGAAGCATGCAGACTATGAGAGGGTCAGCAACACTGCCAATGTAATCAAGATAGGCGCTGCTCATATGGCTCTTGCTTTGACAGTTCGTTTGGCTCTATTCGTTGCCAAGTCAATTGAACGCCTACGACCAGATCGGTTTGAGTTGAACTCAACTCTCCTGTATCATCTAAATCCCGCTTAATGCAGACCTTTTCCGTGCAGTCAATAATCATACAATAATAATAGAAAAATCCACCACTTGAAGATGTCATGAAATAACTCTCAGGTGGAAGCATATTTCATGGGCGATTCTCTCCAGTTGAATGCATTAACTTATCAACGACCCTCAACCACCAAGGAGACGTGACCTAGAGAGATCGAGTGCAGGGGAGTTGGCTTCCATTTCTCACAAGTTCCGGATCGAATCTCAATCCATAACCAGTAAAAAAAGGAATCACCCGTAACATACATACCACCCCCTTCACTTCCCGGGGCGATGTTTTATTTTTTCGATTTATTTTTAAAGTCGATAAAGTAGATCTGTCAAGCCAACATATACACTCTAAAGTACACTGTTATTTTTTTTATCAATAAATTCGCCAACCAACAGTAAAATAACAATAATATATAATGTTTTTGAAAAAAATTGTATGGGGAAATCACGAAAATTTCATTGTTAAGATACTTAACAACCCCCCTTTTTTATTGTAAATTTTCCATTTACCATGAAATTTACTGTTTTGTACAACATAAATCAAGGTAAATTTATTGTAGACGTAACAATATAAATCATTGTTAAGACAATAATTTTCGTCTTATTGTTACATTGTTTTTTATTGTATTTTTGTTGTTATTTTTTTTCGGGATACCACACAAGCTTTGTGATTTTGGAAAACGGTAGTTTCAAAACATTGCACAATTTAATCATGACGTCTACAGCCCGAGCTGCTGAGTCCAGTTTGTAAGTTAAGTCCTCAAATAGCACATAGAACTCTTTCTTCGTGGAGGTGTAATCAGCTCCAATTGCGACAATTTTGGGATGTGGAACAATTTTTTGAGTAGCGTAGGCTTCGAAGAGTGTTCTAATAGACTGACGCGCAGAGTCCAAACTCTCAGCAAACATCAACACATCTTCCTGCGCGGTCAAAATAGCTGGCCTCATGGTCTTAGTAACTTTGCTTGGCTTCACGCAGCAGTTGAGTAGGATCAAAAAGCAGCAGATGAGAGCATCTAAAATAAAATAAAAACAAACAAAATCAATAACAAATATAAACCGCACCATACAAAAGAGCATACCTTCAGATTGCTTTGGACGGTCCATAAACTCCAGTACAACAAGAGAATTTTGACTGCGAACTTTGAGTATGAAATATGTCCTTAGCTTGGCAATTACGTTTTGCCAGTTATTCTTTCCTTCTTTGTATCCCAAGGCACGATAATCTTCATCGATCTGTAACATAAAAATAAATCATTTAAGTCTCTATCTTCCTCTTTGCTTTGATCGCCTTTGCGATAAGTATTGTCTGAAATCCAACGTATCATGAATTCGGGTGAAATTTACATGATCAAATATTCCACAATAAAACCACAAACAGACATAACACTCGCATTTAACGGTCAATTTAAATATTAGTTAGTTGGTAGTACCCTCGCCTGTGGCACTCATAGTCAATTCCCTTGCATTTGACGTTTACACACTACCGCCATCTATTGAGCGTGTTGTCCGTGACAGTGTTTTCAACAGATGGCGGTAGTGCTTGAGCGACGATGTTTTACAGTGGAAACTATACAATGTGTTATGTCTGTTTGTCTGTGATAAAACTTTTAATAATAAAATTACTGAGATCTACAACTTATGTTAAGTTCACCAAAAAGGAACATCGACCCGATCCGCATTTATTGTAAAAAAAATCAGATCTAGTATAATGACACGTAAGATCCAAAAAAGCTAACTTCAATCAACCTAAGTCCAATAAGTCACTGTGAAAAATCTGCTATTGTATCAATTATGGTAAATATTTTGGCTTTTAAGGCCCAACTTCTCAAATCAGGAATAGGCGGAGGCCAGAAGTAAGAAACGCGGAAGTGCTTCAAAGAACAATACGTTAACTTGTGGGCAAGAATCCCAGTAGGAATGTAGACGAAAACGTCACTTACCAGATGATATTCGAGCTCTTCCTTGTAGTGGGGATATTTCACGAGAATCTCGGGGTACTTCAGGTTCCTGATACTGGCGACACGAGGCTGAACCGTTTCTTTCCACATCTTGAGCACAATATCCCAGGGATGCACATTCAGCTGTAACCAACGTGTTGCCATGTCAATATTTGTGTCACTCTTGGTGACGCCAGGCGTAGAGGCATTTTCTTTCCCACTCAATTTCCTTTGATGGACCTTTTCTCGCTCTTGTCTTCCACTGACGCTCCTTTTCAATCGTTTATAGGCCTGGTGAATGCTTCCGCCATGGTTTCGCCGTTCGGGGGGTGCAGCAGGAATGTAATACATAATCTGAAAGTAATTCAATATATGTTTGACGCTTGGTCTGTATTTTAGATATCATTAAGCTTACCATGTCATTCTTCTCATTTGGCAAGAGCAATTCAATGCATTTAGAGTAGTTTTTCAGAAACTCTTTCGAAAAACGGCCGTGGCTCCCATTTCGCTTTAAATAATCTTCAGCAATGATTCCTGAGAGTTCTTTCTTGCTGTCTTTCGAAAGTGGTCCGTGTACAGCGTTTCGCAAGATGGCTCTGCCGGTGTCCGTGCGTTGCAGCAACTCTTGCAGGTCGTTTGGCATGAACAAAGTTTTGTTCGAGCTATCGGAAATACATTCTCGATTGCTTGATTTCAGGACTCCAGGCATTTGGATTTCATGTTGTTGGACGTTCATCGGATCTTCAAGAAGCGATCTTGCTGCATTTGTATGACAATCCTTGATCACATCCACCTGCTGAATTTGGCATTTTTGCTCATCGCGGCTCTCTTCCAGATTCGTGTTTGCAGGGAAATTCTGTTAAAAATATATAAATCTGAATTATTCTACCTGTGGTGTGATCTGACGTATAGAAATTTCGACATTCGCGAACCCTCTTCCTTCATCAATAAAGACATTACGATGGTTATCTAACGTTTCATATCAACATTCCTCACATACCGGACATTCTTCTATGCCTTCTTCACTTTCGTGGAACGAATCAAAGCCATCCGTTTTCTCTGAATCATGTTCAGCCAGAGGCTCATTTGAGTTGAAAGAAGGCTCTGACTTCGGAGAAATGTCAAGAACTGTTGACTGTGACCCTTCCTCCATTACATCCTGGTGATGCAGCTCGCTATTTTGCTGCACAGGTTGCACACCACTTTCCACCAAGAACAAGCTTGGCTCTAAATCAGGAATTTCCAAGCATTCACCATGAGTCAGTCCCTGTTGAATAAAAGAAAAAAAATGAATTGAATTACTTTTAGTCTATCTGAGCTAATAAAATATGAATAATGCTAAAAATAAATTGAATTAGGCACCTAGGAAACAACTTTTTGTTGATTTTTTTTTTATCTTTTTGTGAAAATTATTCGATGGTGGGATGCGAGGGGTTTCCTCCAGCAATAATTACCGGTCAGTGTCTGTCAGATTACCGAAAATTACTCTGATTACTTTTCAATTAATTAAAATTACTTTATTACTTTTAAACTACTTTTATTACTCTCGATTACCGAAATCACTACGATTACTTGAATAATTTTAGAAATTGCTTTGAAATTACTCAATTAATCAATGATTAAAAATGTTTCCAATAATTGTTAGAGAAATGCGACGAAATTGGGTTCTTTAAGGGTATTGAGGTAAATGTATATTCGTAATCTGCATTAAAAATGGAACCCAAACCCAAAATTTCATCAATTTTGGTACACTGGAACTATTTTAAATAAGTGCGATTACATTTGTAAAAATCACCTTATTAGCGCCCCTCGGCGTCACTTTGTATGGGAGCGAACTGTCAGTTTGTCAATTTAGTGTCAAACAGTGAAGTTATTATTTTGCTTTAAATCTTGATTTGAAAGTCGAGATGAAAGTGTGTGGGTTCGAAAAAAATATCGCTGTGCTCAGAAAACGAAGCTCTTTCAGATGATACATAAAAACCGATATATTTTTCAAAATTAAAGAACCCAATTCAAGCTCGATCAATAAAAATGAACTGCACTGCAAAAAACAAAACTGGAATCATGTTATACCCATATTTCCAACTGAGTTTAAAAAGTATCATTGAAAAATGAATTTTGACTGTAAATAATGAATTTTAATATAGCATATGCTTTTGTTTTGATTTCGATTTGGACATTTACGCCCGCTGATGCGAATTTCAACAAAATTGGCAATCAAATTTCGATTATCGCATCAAGGGGTGATGCATATATTATGTTACGCTTTAAGGGGGAGGGCGAGGGAGAGGGGTTTATGGTTTGGTGACAAGCAATGCATTAGGTGTAGGGAAAACGTAACAAAAGGGGGGAGAGGGTAATAAATAGATCGCCCCCCTAAAATCATAAAATTTACGAAGAATAATAAAGAATTTGATAATTGGGTTCTTTAATTTTGAAAAATGTATCGGTTTTTATACATCATCTTAAAGAGCTTCGTTTTCTGAGCATAGTGATATTTTTTTCGAACCCACACACTTTCATCTCGATTTTTAAATCAAGATTTAAAGCAAAATAATAACTTCACTGTTTGACACTAAACTGACAAACTGATAGCTCGCTCCCATACAAAGTGACACCGAGGGGCACTAATAAGGTGATTTTTGCAAATGTAATCAAACTTATTTAAAATAGTTCCAGTGTACCAAAATTGATGAAATTTTGGGTTTGGGTTCCATTTTTAATGCAGATTACGAATATGCATTTACCTCAACACCCTTAAATAACCCAATTCCAGTGTACAAATATTTATGGAATTACTCAAATTACAGTTTAATTATATTTAAAATTACTAAATTATTTTCCAAGCAGTGGAATTACTGAAATTACTCATAAATTACCCACAATTATTTTTATTGCATTGAAATTACTGAGTAATTCAAAATTCACTAATTATTTTAATAATTTGTGGTAATTTTTAATAACCGATCACCTTACAAGCTTGGTAGAAATCCCTCGGCGGGATGTTAAAATGTCAAATTTTAACGATATTACATACACGCTAAGATCAGATAACCCAAATGTAGGTTTATATTACCTAAAATAGATCAAATCGGATAACACAGAATATGGGTTTATCACAGACAAACAGACATAACACTCGCAATGTTTTCATCATTGCATTTAACGGTCAACTTTAAAGTACACTGGAGTCGCTTTTTACGCGGAGGATACGTGCCGCGTAAAAAAAAACTACCGAGATTTTGATTTTTCACATGCTTAAATATTTTTTATAAATCGGATTTTGATGCCATTCGTTATTATAGCATGCTATGGTATATAGAGGCATATTTTAAAAAATTTCTTTATTTACACCAAAAATTGTGATTTTTTTTAAAAGTATGCCATTCGATTACCTATAGTTTGAAACGGATAATGTAATTGGAATCAAGTCGATAGGTCGTATCGTTGTCGAGAAATCGTTAAAAACGTACCGCGTAAATTGCGACTCAGCGTCTTGATACTAACTAGCTTTCAATCTGATAAATACGCTTACTCAGATCGGGCTTTTCCGCTGCCGCTGCCGTTCCGCTTCCGCTGTCATTGCGCTTGGGCCTTAACGCACGAAACAAAACAAAACTGCACAACGAAGAGCTCTATGATGGCATGAACTTTTTCACGGATGCCAGTAATACCCTGTTCTCATTACGCTCTATATCAAGTGATATAGAGTGATTCGTGATATATCAGCTATATCACGTTCTATATTACGTGATATCCCATACAAACAATCTGTCAATCTATATCATGAATAGTTCTTGATATAGCTCATATCATGTTGTGTACTTGTTGTGTACCAGTAGGGGGAAATCAAGAACCTCTCTCGATGGGAAGTCATCAACAACAAGGCGAAAGTTGGTGAATAAGAGATTTTTCGCAAGCGTGATCCAACTGTAATCAATGGTGCTGAGCGCTGCGCATATTGTTTTCGCCTCAGACGTTCAATGATACTAAAAAGATCTGCATTTAAAGAATGTCCATGTGGGCTTTCTCTGCTCTGGCTGTCCTGTGTAGCCAGCAAAATCGTTGAATAGCTTTCCATTTGTATATAATAATATACAATATTACACGGATACAAATTTAGTTCATTTAAAACAAAAATATAAATGTGTATACTCTAAACATATGAATTATTTAAAGTAAATTGAAAGCATGTTAAAACTAAAATATTTATGTTTGAATTAAATTGAAAAGCATGTTTATTTCAACAATATAGGATTTGGGTAAACGGTTTTTAGCGTGTCATGCCTTTTTTTATTTCCTTCTTGGTACATTCGGAAAAAAGTTGCCCAACTTTGCTCAACTCAACAAAGAATGGCCCGAAAGTTGCAAAACTCGTGCAAAACCGAAGATGGATCCGGAAACCAGCTCGGCGGCACCCCACAGTATCAACTTCAGTTTCTGATGCCGATCCCTATATCATCCTCCTCCACACATGACTTCGAAAGGACAACGAAAATTCCAAATGGATTTTGAATCCATTCAGGATCCTCCTCCGATATCGAATGTATAAAGAAACCGACTAGTGGCAGAACAAAACGACGCTAAAATAACAAATTTTCACCGGTTCCACTGAACTGGAACCCCCGGACACCCACTACGACGGGTCCCCGCATCCCGGCTCAGAACCCCAATACCCACAGGTCACCCTTAATCGCAGGGTGAAAGAGCAGGAATTTAGATGCCCTGCCCGAAGATCTTTTTTTATTTCTTTGCAATGCGTTTTATCTTGCTTTACCCTGCACTCAACTATTAAAATAATTCCAAAATATTTATGTTTATTTTAAACATGAGAAGCATGTTTAAAATAAAAATATTTATTTTTGTTCGCATAGCTGTCAAACCAAACAAAAACAAATAGGGTAAACGCTCCTATAGTAGCGGTACGTTAGAAGCGTTAGGTTCCTATAGTTGTGTATGGAGACTCAATACACAAGTATAGGAACCTAAAGCTTCTAACGTACCGCAACTATAGGAGCGTTTACCCTACGTTTGTTTTCAACACGAATATTTTTAAAATAAACGTAACATTATTTTTATTTTAAACATTAATTTAACATGACTTCAAACATGGAATACGTTTGAAATCAACCTAATTTATTTTTGTGGCCAGAACAAACTGAGTTTACGTTTAAATTTACCTCAAATATTTTTGTTTCGACGATTTTTCTTCGTGTACCACACTCATTGGTCAAAAGTATCCGGATCTCCTCGGTACTGGCCTCGTACACTCCGAAAGCTTCCACCCGATACCGCCGTCAGGATAGGTTTACACAGCAAACTCAAATCCCTGATGCTGCACATGCAAAGAATAACAAAGTTGTTCTTTTTTCTCACTGTCATAAATGACAAACTATATCAAGTCACCGTAATGTGAACATCTCAACTTGATATCGATATCATCTCGTTATATCACGTGATATAGAGCGTAATGAGAACGAGGTATTGGCGTTGACGGCGACTCTGTAGCTCTTTACTCCTATGAGAAAATCCATAAGCAAACGTCAGACTGTGCGTGACACATGGCGGACTTTGTACTATCCTTTCACTCCACCGTAAATTCCCATAAGAAACTGTCTACATTTGCTGGAAGAGCAAATTTTTCGACAGTGCCGTCAACGCCAATAAGATCATTTATTTTTCATGGTTGCCAAAACAACTTTTCGTGCCTCCGCTTATCTATGGAATCTATAGCACAGACAAACAGACAACACTCACAAGTTGTTCATCGCACAAGCATTTAACGGTCAATTTAAAAGTATTATAGTTGTTAGTATACCGCCACCTGTGGCACGCAAAGTCAATTCCCTTGCGTTTGATGTTTTCACACTACTGCCATCTTTTCAGCGTACTACCCACCACAGTGTACTCAACAGATGGCGGTAATGTTTTAGCGACGATGTTTTACAGTGACAAATATTCAATGTGTTATGTCTGTTTGTCTGTGTCTATCGTGTCTATAGTATCTATTCTTAGAACCATAGCAAGTGTTGTATAACATTAAGTCATTTGTATTGAATAAATCGCACCGATATTCTATGATATTTCTATAAAAACTATATGCTGGATTACAATTGAATAGAGTTGTTCATAAATGTTTGTATGAATAATTTGATTTGATTGGAATCCACAAATAAGAGTCAAAGCCCAAAATCCATGCCATGAAAGTACTACAGCTGAACTTACCGCATAAATATGGTTAAAAACACCATTTTCGATAATTACAGTAGAATTAACTACAATTTCGTTTAAAACAAAAGTAATTTATAATATTGTTGGTTTAATCGCTTTTGTAATTATTTTAACCAAAAAAAAAATAGTTCACCGTACTATGTTGACGTTTTCGAAGCAGCATGGTAAAATCAATAACAGCAGTATTTATTTCAAATACATACAACATTCGTTCTACTGAAATTTATACCCCGTACAGACTATGGCTTATATCATGTAATATAGGCTGTCTTGCAATGAGCACTCATACATAGGATTTCCAGTGAAAACTAAATGCATGAGTGCTCATTGCAAGACAGCCTATATTACATGATATAAGCCATAGTCTGTACGGGGTATTAGTGGTATTTTGTTTTCATTTTTAACCTACGAAATAGAACGGGTTACCATGGGTCTGTATTCAGTGTATGCATTGTAAGTATATTTCGATTTTATACTATAGCACGCATATAAACCATTTTTATACTAAAGGCCCAAACGCAATGTGGGCGGAAGCGGAACGGAAACGGAAAGTTTGACACAAATGACATCAAGGTGTCTAACCGAAGTTGATTTGGTTCTAACTAGTTTTCAATCCGACAAGTAGGCTTACTCAGATCGGGCTTTTCCGCTGTCGCTGCCGTTCCGCATCCGCTGTCATTGCGCTTGAGCCTTAAGTTTAAGTTGAAAAACGACATTGCAATCACCCCCTGCATAGGCACATAATTTAGAACGCCGCATCGTGGTACGATTTCAAATGATTTTTGTACATTGCTTTGCTACCAGTAACAAACATTTGGCAGCCAGGAATGCCGCACTTGCGGCACTGAATGCTTGAATAATTATAATCTGGAAGACGAAGTTGTAAGCTCTTCCCATAAACAAATAACGAATTAGTTAACAAATGTCTTAGCTAAAAGTTACGCTAAATTGCAACTCTCCGTACCGACGCAAAGGTCGGTATAAAGGGAGAGAAGGCAAACTTAGTATAAAAATGTATGCTTACAATGCATATATACGGTTTATTCGAGAGAATGTATTTTTTGCTTCTTTATTTTATTTATGGTAAATATTATTGTTTTCAAATAAAAATTAAAATTGTCTCAGGAAGGTTTATTGATTATTTTATTTTTTAAGAATATTATTTATAAAATACGTACAATTGTGATGTTCCTTAGATGAACTCGTGCTCACGCAGTCTAGCTGCCTAGCTGATCACATGGCAATAGAAATTCGCCGGGAAGAAGCTCTTCACCAGCACGAAGCTTCGAAGAGAATCCCGAGGGGGACGACTCTATCTACGATGCAAAAAAGATTGTGTTTTGCTGTGGCTAGCTGCACGCACGCTGAGTAGATAGAAGGAAGATTTATGTCGATTTTGAAGATTTCCTGCAAAAAGATGAAGCGCGATGCAAGTAGATGCGAGAAATGAAAGATGATTTTTCGAAGATTGATTCGCTAGTGTGAGATTTTTTGAGCATCTAGAATTGAGATTTAGATGTGTCGCCCCCCTCGGAGAATCCAGATGTTCTTTTTTCCGAGCTTTTTCCTATCATTTTAATAAACACTGATCAAATTCCACTCTGTTATTCGGACTTAGTATAATTTTGACAAAAATTTTAATCGGACCAATTTTTGTAAAAATCATAAAATGCATAAAATTTAATCAATATTTGTTTTGTAATGTTTTTGAGTGTAATGAAATTATTTGCAAGTATTTTAAAGGTTTTCATAGAGATGGCTGACGTTTATCGTACGCACACAACGTCACGTATACGTATACGCAAAATGTTTCCATCGGAAAAAAAAAACTTCATAGCGGAAAATTTTCCCGATGAAAACAAATCACTGACACAATCATACTTTAGCAATCTTTATGGGTTCTACACACGCTATAGGATGCTGCACGCTGACGTCACGAATGAACGCGATGAACTCACGCATCCAGTGGTGGTTTGTTTACCTTTGCTTGTTAGTCGATTCAAGTGGATTTAAGGTTTTAAATAAAAATAACTAAAAGATATGATATCCGACTTTGTTCGTTTGAAAAATATTCCAATATATAGATTGTTAGAAACAATCTAAAATAACATTTAAAACATGTTTTTATTTTTTTTTTCTAAGTCCATGTAAACAAACCACTGCCAGATGTCAAAAAAGTGAGGTTAACTCGACGGTGCAGCACCCTATCGGAGTCATTTCGATGTTCTTCATTTGTCAACTTATCACTTCAAACACAGTTCTTTTCACTCATCTCGGCACTATAGTGCAGGAACCCAAAAGTAGGTAAAGCGAACCAAAGTAGTTTTCATTTACTTGTGTGCAATTTGAATTGAAATTTTCACTCGCTTTCTACCCAATAGTAAGTTAGTTGTACCCAAAAGTAGGTAAACATGATTATACTCAACGTTGAATTCCCACACTTTACTACCCTTGTTGGGTGGTTTTGCTCCTCCGTTTTTGACAACATTAGAAGGCGAAAAGGAGACAAACTAATCGAAAGGAGGTAAAAGTGAACTGGCCGTTGGGAACTTTTTTCTAACCGTGTAGGTTCAGTTTTGACAGTTTTTGAAGTTTTGAAATAGCGTGCATAATCTTTCTATAAAAATGGGTAATGTCTACCCAGTTAATAAATGTTAAAATCTGGGCAAACTTCACCCAGATTTCTTCGCAAGCACGTTTACCCAAATTTGGGGAAATACTGGTTTACCAAAATTTGGATACACTGATAAATTAAACTATTCCCATTTTGCTTGAAATGTAATCAATTTGACATAGAACTCAGCTTAATTATATCGAATGATTAAAAATTAATGCTCTCTTTCTAAAAAATAAGCATCTGATATTAACCCCAGTTTAATCATGGATGATTAGATTGAAGATGATCTTTCATGAATAAATTTTAATAATTTTTGATTCTATTTTAATATTTTTTGATTGAATTTTCTTTTTTGATGATATATTAGTATTAGATTGAAGATGATCTTTCATGAATAAATTTTAATAATTTTTGATTTTATTTTAATATTTTTTGATTGAATTTTCTTTTTTGATGATATATTAGTTTAATACTGGAAAGATTATTTCGAATATATTCATGCATGACTACTGCCGAAGTAATCATGGCTCGGACTCAATACACAGCAAAAAATGTAATATCGATCAATGTAATTCAAGCTGATGTATGAAATCAGTGCTTACATTTGAAAACGGCACAAAAGCCATTTGTAAACAAATGGTTTGTGGGCCCTTTACTCACTACTTGAAGTACACCCACGCGACACAACAGCAACATCGGGTAGGGAAAATTTTCCCCTTCCTGACGATGCTGTTGGTTTGGGTGGGCGTTCTTCGGGTAGCGAGTAAAGGGCCCACAAACCATTTGTTTACAAATGGCTTTTGCGCCGTTTTCAAATGTTAGCACTGAAATAATGATGTAATAGCAAAAAGCAGATACAATATTACATCAATGGATGTAATTTTGTTCGCAAAATCGATGTACATCGTACAACGTTATATTACACAACCGATGGATTGACCTCGGGATTGACCTGGTTGCAGCAGTTTGGATGTAATACCCTAATAAAAATGGTATGGTTAATTTGCTTAACGACGTGTTCTGGGTATCATCCAAACCATTTGTGGAATAGTTCAACGATTTAGGCTATCGTTTGATAATGGTTATTTTTTATTAGGGTATTCAACAACTTTTTTTTTCTGTGTAAGCTGAAGCGGGAATCTGCATACTTTTTAAGCTCTTTTGATTTAATTTATCTTTGAGTGTAGGTTCTGTTTTGACCGAACTGGGTAGAGTTCACCCATGTTTGGTTTTTTTCATAATAGCGTGTTGGCACTATTCCAAAACTACCCACATTTGGGTAGAATCCACCCAGATCAGTCAAATCTGAACCTACCCAAAATTGGGTAAACTGTGTTTGAAGGGATAAGTTGACAAATGAAGAACATCGACATGAATCCGATCGACGTTGTTCATTTGTCAACTTATCCCTTCAAACACAGTTTACCCAATTTTGGGTAGGTTCAGTTTTGACCGTTTTGACCGATCTGGGTGGATTCTACCCAAATGTGGAAAGTTTTGAAATAGCGTGTACGGCTGTACTTGGATGCGGTCGAATCAACAAACGTCAATCAGTGTTTTGCGATTTTCGTTTTGTGAAAGGTAAATAAGTAGAGTGAAAATGGCGTCTTTGGAACCGCTTCAGAATAAAACTTGGGATTTATCCTTGTACGAGCTGCATCGTACGCCACAGGATGCTATTACGGATAATACGGAGATTGCTGTTTCACCCCGTAGCTTGCACAGTGAGTTGATGTGTCCCATATGCTTGGATATGCTGAAGAAAACGATGACAACAAAGGAGTGTTTGCATCGTTTCTGTTCCGACTGCATCATCACAGCTCTCAGGTCTGGTAATAAGGAATGCCCTACTTGCCGAAAAAAACTCGTTTCAAAACGTTCATTACGTCCTGATCCCAACTTTGATCTTCTGATATCAAAAATCTATCCCAGTAGGGATGAGTATGAGGCGCACCAGGAGAGAGTTTTGGCCAAGTTCAATCAAAGTCATTCACAACAAGCACTTGTGCATTCTATTAACGAGGGCATTAAATTGCAGTCACAAAATAGACCAAATCGTAAGCAGAAAAGTGAAAATGATTTGACCGCAGTTGCAGCAGCAGCAACAAACGCGTCTACACCTGCAGCTTCCTCGTCTGTGAATCCCACACCAAACGTTACAAATAGTAACGGGAATGTTGCGGTTGCGGTCGCAGTCGCGGTTGCGGACACTATAAATCGCGAAGGATCTTCCAATAGCCAAGCCGGGGAATCTGTGCCTCAGTCTTCGAATCCTCCATCGGTGAGAAGTACACCATCGCCGGTGCCTTCAAATGTAAGTTCGGCGAGCAAAGCCAAGCGCGCCCGGTCGGTTCTCACTTCTGAAAAGTCAGAGGAATCTGAAAGCAACAGCGAGATGGATGGAAGAACTGAGGAAAATGATTCCAATTTGGACACCGAGGGAGAAGGCAATTCCGAGCATGGTAGTGACGAAATTGAACTCGTATTTAAGCCACATCCAACTGAAATGGCTGGAGACAATCCGTTGTTGAAGGCGCTCAAGGAAAACTCGGTCCGCTATATCAAAACCACTTCGAATGCTACAGGTAATTCTTCTGGGCAAACGGAAAGATTGAAATTTCCCTTCTCGATATGGGATTTTATGCGCTAGGGACTATATTCTGGCAAACGATCTAATTTCAAGCTTTTTTGTAAAGTGATTACATTTTGCTGTCAAAATATCTAGGATGAATGTTTATATATGTAACAGAATTAGGTAGTAGTTTATACAAAATTATGCGAAACAATTTTTCTATGTCTATGACTCAAACCTTTCCATGGACATGTTTATTAAAGGTGCTTAAAACTCAAGCTACCGTATTTGTTCCCTGTGTATTACATACTAAGTAAAAGTATTTTATCCGGAACGTCTCGATAAACAATTAGGTTTTGCACCGTCGGGGTTAACCTCAATCTGAAGACAGTTCAGTGGTACTATTTACGTGGACTACTTAGTTGATTTTTTCTTGGGTAGATTTTCTCGATAATTCAGTACCAATATTTCAAAAGGGCGAAACTGACAAATGTAAACAAACTGAGAAATAGTATGAACAATTTCATAAAATTTCACAAAAAACATGTTCAGTGTATAGGCTGTGTCAACGGCTAAGTTGGCTTATCTAGGGACTAACCCCCCTAGTCTATACACCTACTGTCCTTCCCGTTGTACTCGTCAGCTCGTGCGATACTCTAGACACACATGGGTGGTCGTATCCGGGTCCTTCCCTGGGTAGGCTCGTGTTCGTCCATGTTCTGGTACATTAACAAACAACTCTATACATGGTAACTATACTTTACAACTCACCTTTTGATTATATTATCGATAATGCTGAAACTATATGAAGGTTAGTAATCAATGTTAGGTGTGTGCTGCGATGGAGTAGTAATTGAAGGAAATTAGGTTCTGATGTGGATTATAAGTAACTTTAAAATAGGTAAATCATGCAAGCACACACCTTTCACAATTCTTATCCTACTTACCATTTCCGTCCAGTAAAAATTAGCTGTCTCCAACCAACGTGATCCTTTCTGACTGCTTAATCTCTTATTTTCTTGTTCACGCTTTCTCGCTTTTTTTTTCTTCTTCCTATTGAACATCTGGCCGTGTTCCCATTTGTTCTCCGGCAGGTAATATTGGTACATGAGAGGAAGAAATAAATAGATCAAGTTAAATGTGAGCCGCATGCGTTGGTTAGTCGTTTAGGTCATGGTGTTGTGTTCCCTATTTTAATAACCTATATTTTGCTCTCAGAACGCATCACTTTTCCCCTTCCCCCAAACTATTATGGGTGAAAAAGAGAACCCATATTTGGTAACCTCTCGCAAGCGCAATTCAAAAGATATTAATAATAACAAACCAATCTAGAACTGGGCTCAAACATATAACATTTTCTAAGACTGATCATGATTAATATAGTATGAATAATGAGAATTGTATGAAGAAAAGACGATCCCAAAAGAAAGTTCCCTAGGAATAAAATTATTACTCTGTGCTAATCTGAGTTATTTTAAAAATGGGAATCCACAAACAAAATACTCAAAAACTATACCCGATCTCAACAAACTGTACCGAAATCAGAACAGCTAAACTATTCGGTAAGATTTTTGTATTTCTATTTAATTGTATTTAGCTTCTTTATATATATATTTATATATATCGAACCCCTTTTCAATAATTGCAACATGTGAATAATGCAGAACAAGTTTAAAATTGTTCTAGAGCCAAATTGGTTTTGAAAGGAAGGTCAAACTACAACCAAACAGCTCAGCCGCTCTGAACCCTTCAAGCATGAACATTATGCTTTCCCAAGCGGACTCTCTGTTAACCCAAAACGCTAAAACTGATTCAAAGATTATAATATAGATATAGTATAAAATAAAATATCCACCTGTACTGTATTGTCCATTCAGAAATCATTAGACTCTAACCCACTTACTTGTCCAGACTTCAGCATCAACTGATGGGCAGTGCACTCTACACTCCCTTTGTTTCACATTCATCTAAAATTTCATACTTTACCCATTGAGTGTTGATTAATCACAATACAAATTGTGACCGAACGCGGACTTGAGGTTACAAGACTATTGAATAATCTAAGTCCTTTTAAGGATTACATATAAAAAAATCCTATTTTGGCCAATGTCCACCGAAAATAAATAAAACTACTTTATGGGCGTAAGTTCCATTTTAGTGTAACATAGTTATGTTAGTTTTGACCCATAATCAGCTCTGCCGGCTCCAACATTAGTTGCAGACAGTGGTTGTTAGATCATGCGACACTGTAACTACTACTATGTTAGATGTATGATTCGTCAAGTTTATACAACTCAATGTTTCAATTGAGGTAAACTATTTATCTTATAATTACAAAATCAAACTTAAAGTAACAATTATATGCAAATGCAAAATAAAACTTGACATCTTCAATACCCTTATTCTTTGACAGGGCCGATGTGAATCTGATTTTGATCAGTGAACGAGCACCATATAGTAGATTCTCTCACTATAAACCTGTCATTTCTAGCCTATTTGAACTATTTAATAAATGGAAAGCATAACATGGGTTACGCTCCCCCTAAGCGGGCCCTTCGCATCCTATCTCTGTCTAATCTCAAATGCCAAATGCCAATGGTTGTATCAATATATAAATTGGAAATGACGTTCAATCAAATAAACCCATACCCCACTCACTTGGCCAGGCTCAGAATCGTCCAGTGGGCAGTGCGCTCTACACTCCAAGTTCACTTTCTTTCAAATTCACCCCAAATTTGATATTTTACCCCTTTGAGTGTTGATTAACCACAATGACACATTGAGCACGGACTTGAGGTTACTAGAGTATTAAATAATCTAGGTCCTATTTAGGATTATATCTGAAAAATCCAAATCTGGCCAACGCCCACCAAACAATTTCGCCCCTCGGTTTGTTCGCCATCAGTGAGGGCGAAACTGCATCCAGGTTTGAATTGTGGCCTAATTTTTGATGGTTTTCATGCGAATATTGCAGTATTTTTTTATGTATAACATCAGGCATAACAATGTGATAACGGCACAAAAGCATTTGTAAACAAACTTTCTAAGGCCCTTTACACGCGAACCAAAGTACGCCAAAGTACCAAAGTACAAGTACCACTGAACTAACTGTCAAAAAGGTTTAGCCGATTAACACGAGGTGACAATTGTCACCTCACCGGTGAGAGAGAGTCACGTGACTCGCAGAATAGGGAGGATTATCGAGAAAATCTACCCAAGAAAAAATCGACTAAGTCCACGTAAACAGTACCACTGAACTGATTGTGATTAACCCCGACGGTGCAAAACCTAATTAGGGGGAGAGAAACAGATAAATAAAAATAAAAGACAGTCTTGTGATTGACTTTAGTAGAGCAAGATCAATGAGGTTGTTCTTTACTTCAGAAATGCCAAAAGAAAGTTTCGAAATATCTGGAAAGATACGACAACAATCACCCACATTCTCGTTTTCGTTCGAACCGTATTTTCCATAAAAAAAAGTTTTTTTTTGTATGGAAAATACGGTTCGAACGAAAACAAGAATATGGGTGAATATACCATCCAAGGATGTAATTTTGTTCGCAATTTCTGTGTTAATCGTACAATGTAATATTCCACAACCAATGGATTGAACGGGTTGCATTTTTAAAAAGTTTCTACTTTTTGTGATCGTAGTTTATTAAGCCTAAGTACGATACCCTGCAGGTTGTACCTTTTATCAGGACAAAGAAATACATAAAAAGATAATAAACTTAGAAATACGGAACGTTAACGAGAATATGGGCGAATGTCTAATACAGTGGTTTCCATCCTAGTCAATTCCATGCACCCCTTACGAAAAACAAACTCGCTTCCACACATTAAGGATTTTATTAGGGGTGCATTCACCGCCGGTTGAAAACCATTGATCTATTCGTGTTTTGTCCATAGACAATTATTCATACTGACCTCCTTACGAACGCCACAAATTTTATAAGCATTGAAATGAAGTCATATTTATTTATAAAATATGGTTTTCAGCACGTATCCTAGAGAATGTTTGCTGGAGCAACCAAAGGAAATCATTTTTAACATTTATACTAAAGTTAACTAGTCCTGAAAATATTTGTAGGATATTTCGTTCAATAAGAATGAAAGTTGTAAAAAAAAAAGAAAAAAAAATCTCGAATTAGTTTCTCGTTTCTTTCGCCGTTCCAACTCAGTTAAAGGATATAAATTCCTTTTTTACACATTTAAATCTGTGGTCTTCCGTCCTTCCGTTCGGCAAGACCACGGCAAACTGCATCGAGTAGATGTGGATACTTGACCAGCTCGAGCTTCCACTGTTCGGTATCCATTGCCTCAGACGCGTTGTTCAGAATAAACTGCATTGCATGCGCTTTCAGTTGTGCAGCATCGTACGTATCTGCCAGGATTAGCATTCCTCCGGCTGACTCGATCGAAAGGTTGGCGCCAAGGGCCTGCTCACACATGGTTTTCAATTCGGATAGATCGTATTTATCGGACATCACCAGCAGGCGATTGGTTTGTTCTTGCAGTTTCGGCACTTTCCCGGTGTAGATGTATCGGAGCAACTCCTGTATTTCATCGTAAGAGAAATCTTCGATATCGACTCGACTTTCTAAGTTCTCCCTCATCGTGTTATTGAACATTGCATCAAAAACCGGACTGCGTGCAGCCAAGACAATTTTATGTGCTCTGATCTCTTTTTCCTCAACAATTATGGTAACATCGCTGAATCTTTCGCAGAAAAGCATCGTTTCAAAGTTCTGCGCAAAATTGCACGCTGGAACGTTGTACTGCTGCACAGGGTCTTTGCCACTAACGTTGACTCGCGATTGGAATTCCTTTAACTCGCAGATAAACGTCAACTTGCCATCATGCAGGTAGCGACTTCCTAACTCCGACAGCATGTTATGCCTGATAAAGTTATCCCAACCGGAGCTAGCATCCTTCTTACCGTCCTTTCCTCTGCGCAGCTTGAAATGGGTATTCTTCTGAGATCGATGGATATTGATGGCTTCACCGGCTTTGTCGCGAATAGCCAGCGAAAACTCTGCCAATGCCGGATCATTTCTCTCCGAAGTTACATGCAAATGCAATCCGACATAAATGGATCCAAAGTCGGCGCGTAGGTACCATTTGTATTGCCCTGCCCCCACGCCAGCATCATTTACTGGGAAGCATGACGAACGTATAGTTCCGCTTTTCTGCGCCAGATAAAATTGCGCATCTTCGATGGTCCAAGTAAAATTGAGAACGGCGAATTTCGGCCGTGTTGTACACCAGCTACGAGGAATTTCCGACTCGGCCATTTTTGATTAGCGAATCCTTGAAAAGCACGTCGTAGAAATAAAATTTCAATATTGCTACGGAAGGAATCAATTTCGGTTGACAACAAATTTACTTACCAGGCAGGGGATTGAACTGATTTGAATGCTATCTTAACGAGAGATTTTTAATCTCGATGTTGTGGCACGAACGCGAGAGACGCAGGATTAAACAAGAATAAACTTACTAATTTTCTGTCCTGAAATTAAATGAATAATATTGAAATTTTGTTGTTGATAAGATTGGGCGACACGGACATGTAACAGCGAATTTCACGAAACACACGCAATTTCAAAACTAACCAAATTTGGGTACAATCCACCGAGATCTGTAAAACTGAAGTTACCCAAAAATGGGGAACTATGTTAGGAGTGACAATTTGACAAATGAACAACGTCGATCGGATTCATGGCAACTTGTCACTCGAAACACAGTTTACCCATTTTTGGGTAGGTTCAGTTTTGACCGATCTGGGTGGATTGTACCCAAATTTGGGAAGTTTTGAAATACACACTATTTTTTTTATTGATGGAAACCAGCAAAAATTTTCTGGATTTTACCGAGCTGGATGACCAGCAATTTTGGTTGAAGTCAAAGTGACAACACCGACAAACCAATATCACATTTAATTCTGATTTATGCCCGAAAATCGTTAACGACCGATTTCAAGTGCAGTGATCCGAACTGTCAAAACCATAGGATTTTTTATCTAGATAAAAATAATTTGTCCAGAATAGATCAGACACAAACCAATTAATAACTTTTGCATGCGGGTTCATGGTTTAGCTAAATATTTACCGAGAACACGGAGCCAGATGTCAGTAGCGTGCTTTGGTCAGAAATTTTATTGTTTTGCTATGGTGATTCTTCTTTCCTTTATTTAACGTCGGTCTCTGTTCCACAATCTAGTGCCAATCACCGACGGACATCGATTGCCATCCATTGATGGCAACCGAATGTGCAGAAAGGCAGCTTCCACACCTGCGTAGTATACCGCACCCATTCAACAACACACATGGGCCGGGACCAACGACTTTACTTCCCATCCGAAGGAAGACGTGACCAGAGATTTTTATGCCTCATAAAAATCCCACCGACCTCGGCTGGGATTGAACCCAGACCTAGACCCAGACCCATTGGGGTGTTAGAAAGCAGTCACGCTTACCACTACACCACCGGCGCCGGCGCTATCGTCATTCATGTCGGTTTGTCGGTGGTGACCAGGGCTGGCAAATGTCATTTTGAATGAAAGATCTCACGTGATATTTACAGAGATACTTCTGTCACTATCATTGCATTGGAAAACGACGATAGAGATTTTCTTCAAAATCTCATCGAATTTTTTGTCATGACAGAACATGACAGTGTTGTGATTATCTTAATTACTAGCTCATTTTTCGCTATTGAAGTTAATTGTACCGAGGAAATCTTAATAATATATTCACTCTACCGATTACATACGGTTGCTTGCTTAAATTCATCTAAATCAGTTAGAAATGTTGATGTCCACACCGCATAAGAATTATTCTCATGAGTGATTGATCATTGAAAAATGACAAGAAAGCTAATGATAGGTAGTTTCATCTCGTGATAGTGAGAGGACCTGTTTTCTCATCGTCACATGACGACCGTGATATTTACCAGCACTGGTGGTGACAACACATTACTGAAAATTCAGCAATCTTTACTGAATGTACAGCAAAGTTGAGTAACAACCCATTTTTGCTGGAATTTCAGCTAGTTTAATGTACCTATTGTCTTTTCATATTAACAGCAAATAAATAGATTACAGAAGAGCAGTCGAGTATTAGTACAAGACACTGAAGAAGTCTGCACATTGTAGACGAAATACGCGTATCTGTCAAGGATAAGCAAATAAAGTAGTGGAATTAAATGGAAAATACTAATCCTTCTCTCTCTCATTATACCAATTAAATATATGTTTCACCGGCGCCGGCGGTGTAGTGGTAAGCGTGACTGCTTTCTCACCCCAATGGGTCTGGGTTCAATCCCAGCAGAGGTTGGTGGGATTTTTCTGAGGCATAAATATCTCTGGTCACGTCTTCCTTCGGAAGGGAAGTAAAGCCGTTGGTCCCGGCCCATGTGTGCTGAATGGGAGCGATATCCTACGCAGGTGTGGAAGCTGCCTTCCTGCACATTCGATTACTGTCAATAGATGGCAATCGTTGTTCGTCGGTGATTGGCACTAGATTGCGGAACAGAGACCGACGTTAAATAAAGAAAAGATATATATGTGTCAAAGCAATAAGTAAATTTCATGTGATTGTGGTAACTCTCCATCTTTATCCACTTGCGTCCGTTCGCAGCAAGAGTCATGTTTTTGGAGCCGAGTTATAAACGAAAGAGAGAGTCGATGAAGAGAATCGATCAATGTACACAGAAAAAAAAGTTGTTGAATATTACATCCAAACTGCTGCAACCAGGTCAATCCATCGGTTGTGTAATATAACGTTGTACGATGTACATCGATTTTGCGAACAAAATTACATCCATTGATGTAATATTGTATCTGCTTTTTGCTATTATGTACATAATTATTTCATACATCAGCTTGAATTACATTGATCGATATTACATTTTTTTTGCTGTGTAGATTGGTCTATTTGAATGGTGACGCGAGATTTTTGAAATGAATGTCTACACTCAAAGATAAATTAAATCAAAAAAAGCTTAAAAAGTATGCAGATTCTCGCTTCACCTTATTGAGTCCGAGCCATGATTACTTCGGCAGTAGTCATGCATGATTAAATTCGAAATAATCTTTCCAGTATTAATTTTATTCTTCTTTAATAATAATATATAAATCAAAAAACATTAAAATACAATCAAAAATTATTAAAATAGATAAAAAAATGATTTAAATTTATTCTAAAAAGAAAATTTTCAATCTAATCAATCATGATTAAACTGGGTTTAATATCAGATGATTATTTTTTAGAAAGACAGTAGTAATTTTTAATCATTCGATATGATCAAACTGAGCTTAATATCATGGGAGTAGTTCAATTTATCAGTGTACACTTTTACTGGAATGTACCCATTGTGTTGTGAAGAGGATAAACTTATTTTATTAGTAATAATGTCTTAACCAATTAATAGGTAAGGCGCATGTAGCACCGATGAACTTGTGCGTCAAATCATGGAGTACTTGTATCCCCTTTTTTAAATAATAAAATAAAATAAAATAAAATAAAATAAAATAAAATAACGCAATGTGGGCGGAAGCGGAACGGAAACGGAAAGTTTTACAGTTGTCACCAATGACGTCAATATACCTAACCGAAGTCGATTTTATTCTAACTAGGTTTCAATCCGACAAGTAGGCTTACTCAGATCGGGTTTTTCCCGAGAGGCACGCAATACAAACATCAGAAATGCAATCAGAAGTACTTAAAGTAATTAATGCGTTTTGAAGTAGTACTGATGGTGATTAAAATTATCTATCCGTAATTAATGTAATTAAAAGTATTGAAAATGTAATTAATGTACTTTAATTACGAAATTTCGACTGTAATTAATAAAAAGTAGTTAATGTTCTACATTGTGTAATTAGTGTATTTAAAACAGTAGTTAATGGAATTAATTTAATTACAGCCGTTGCCTGCGTTGGAGTTAAAGGTTATTGAGTGCCCCTAGGCTTTTCCGCTCCCGCTGCCGTTCCGCTTCCGCTGTCATTGCGCTTGGGCCTTAAATCACACCGTGACCACCCATAAATCAATATCATGAATTTAGATGTAATGTCTGCAGATTTCCATTTATTTTGCTATCTATTTTATTTCTTATATCCTGCATTCAAATGCTAAAA